>NW_022631027.1:11129168-11326737 GCF_010015895.1 Lontra canadensis
AATTTACCTGAAGTTAATTTTAGTGGCTTTATGTTTCCAAAAAAGTACTGATTTTGTTGTGATTTTATAATTAATTAGCATCTAATTTTCTTAAAATCTGTTTTATTTCTACTTTTCTTTTTACATGTCTGTACTTCATTTATTATTGAAGTTTAACCAACTTACAGTACCATATGAGTTTCAGATGTACAGCATAGTGATTCCACAGTTATGTACATTACGAAATGCTCACCATAAGTGTATTTACCATTTGTCACCATACAAGGTTATTACAATATTAGTGACTATATTCCCTAGTCTGTACTTTTTTCCTCCTTATGACTAATTGATTTTATAACTGGAAGTTTATACCTCTTAATCTCCTTCACCTATTGTGCCCATCCCCTATTCTCTGGGCCCCCGCAGCCACTAGTTTGCTCTATTTATGGGTCTATTTCTGGTTTTTGTTCATTTGTCTTGTCTTCTTGAATCCACAAATAAGTGAAGTCAAATGGTATTTGTCTTTTTCAGTCTGACTTATTCACTTAGCATAATGCCCACTAAGTCTATCCATGTTGTTGCAAATGGCAAGATTTAATTATTTTGTACAACTAAGTAGTATTCTATTGTATCTATATATACCACTTCTTGATCCATTCATCTGTTGATAGACACTTGGATTGCTTCTATGTTTTGGCTATTATAATTAATGCTGCAGTGAACATAGGGATGCATATATATTTTCATGTTAGTATTTTCATTTTCTTTGGATAAATTCTCAGAAGTGGACTTACTGGACCACACAAGATTTCTATTTTTAATTTTTTGAGGCTGCACCAATTTACCACCAACAGCACACATGGGTTCCCTTTTCTCCACATTCTCACCGACACTTATTTTTTGTCTTTTTGACACTAGATACTTTGATTGATGTGAGTGATTCTAGTTATTCTGATAGCTCGATGTAGTTTTGACTTGCATTTTCCTGATGATTACTAATACTGAGTATCTTTTCATCTAACTGTTGGCCATCTGTATGTCTTCTCTGAGGAAATAAATATTCAGGTCCTCTGCCCATTTTTATTTTTATTTTTATTGAAGATTTATTTACCTTAGAGAGAGAGAGAGAGAGACACATACATGCATACATGTGTAAGCAGGGGGAGGAGCAGAGGGAATCTTCAAACAGACTCCCTCCTAAGCACAGACTCTGACCTGAGGCTCAATCCCAAGACCCCAAGATCATGACCTGAGCTGAAATCAAGAGTTGGATGCTCAATTGACTAAGCTATCCAGGCACACCTGCCCATTTTTAAATTGATTATTTGTATTTTTGGTCTTCAGTTATATGAGTTCTTTATATATTCTGGATATTAACCTCTTATTGAATATATCATTTGCAAATATCTTCTTCCGATCAGTAGCTTGTTTTCTCATCTTGTTGATGGTTTCCTTTGCTGTACAAAAGCTTTTTTTTAGTTTAATGTAGTCCCCAATTGCTTATTTTTACTTTTATTTCCCTTTATTGAAGAGACAGATCCAGAAAAATATTGCTAAGGCCAATGCCCAAGTGATTACTGCCTATGTTTTCTTTTAAGAATTTTATGGTTTTAGGGATTGCCTGGGTGGCTCAGTCGGTTAGGCATCTGCCTTCCAGGTCATGATCCCAAGGTCCTGGGATCAAGACCCGGTGTCAAGCTCCCTGTTCAGCAGAGAGGTTGCTTCTGCCTCTCTCTCTGCCCTTATCCTGACTCGAGCTCACTCGCTCTCTCTCTTTCGCTCTCTCTCGTACTCTCTCAAATACATAAAATCTTTACCAAAAAAAAAAAAAAAAAAGAATTTTAGGGTTTCATGTCCTAATCCATTTTGAGTTTATTTTTCTGTATGGTGATGGAAAGTGGTCCAGTTTCATTCTTTTACATATTGAGTCCAGTTTTCTCATCACCATTTATTGGAGAGACTATCTTATCCCCATTTTGTATTCTTGCCTCTTTTTGTCATAGATTAATTGAACATATAAATGGGGTTTATTTCTGGGCTCTCTATTCTCTTTGTTTGATCTATGTGTCTATTTTTATGTCAATGCCATACTGTTTTGATTACTATAGCTATGTAGTATAGCTTGAAACCTAGAATTGTGATACCTCCAGCTTTATTTTTCTTTTTTCTCAAAATAGCTTCAGGACATTTTGTGGTTCCATACAAATTTTATGATTATTTGTTCAAGTTCTGTGAAAAATATTACTGGTATCTTGATAGAGATTATACTGAATCTGTAGATTGCTTTGGGTAATATAAACATTTTAACAATATTAATTCTTCCATCTTCAATTTCTTTCATCAGTGTCTTATAGCTTTCAGAATGTAGATCATTCATCTCCTTGGTTAAATTTAATTCTAGGCATTTTATTCTTTTTTATGGGATTGTTTTCTTAATTTCTCCTTCTGCTACTTCATTATTAGTATATTGAAACATAACAGATTTCAGTATTTTAATTTTGTATCCTGCACCTTCACTGGATGAATTTATTCTAAGAGTTTTCTAGGCTTTCTATATTTAGTATCATGTCATCTGCATATAATAACAATTTTACTTCTTACTTACCAATTTGGTACCTTTTCTTTTTTTCCATCAGCTTGCTGCAGGTAGGACTTCCAGTACTATGTTAAATAAAAGTGGTAAGAGGGAGTCATCTTTGACATGTTCCTCATTTTAAAGGAAAAGCTTTCAATTCTTCACCACTGACTGTGATGTTAGCTGAGGGTTTTTCATACATGGTTTTTATTATGTTGAAGTGTGTTCCCTCTAAAGCCACTTTGTTGAGAGATGGTTCTATTTTTCTTATTCGTATTTTTTTCTATTTTTCTTTTATTCTTACACTAAAATCCTATTAAAGTAATTTTTTTAAAAAGAAAACCCAAATTATTTTAAAATGTGGAAAATTTGTTTAAATTAACCAATATTCACACAAATCCAAATTAAGCCAATCACCACTTTCTTTCTCTTCTTGAGTACATAAAGAAAAGAAAAAGAAAAAAAAATCGTGCATGGACACACACACACACACACACCCCACATTATATGTCTAATACAAAGGCCTAGGGTAAAAGAATACTTTGAAAATCTGGTCTGCTAGAGTGGCTTAAGGAGAGGGAGGGGCACAAGGTGGCAGGTACAATATAAAAGCTTCTATTTTGTTCACACATTGGAACATTTGCAGTCGTTGTTATATTTATTCACTGAAGATAAAAACCTGAGATTTATCCACTTAAAATAACAACCTGAAACCCAGCTTTGCTCTTCCTGTTCTCCTTGGAAGAAAAAAATACGGAAAAGTCAGGCAGTCAAGCCATGATCTAGAATGAAGCATCAAATAAGCATTGAGTCCAAATGAAGTCACAACCACATCAAAGGAAACTGTATTTAGATGTGTGTGTGTTCTGTAACCTTGAAAGTGATGGGGGGATGCAGCAAATGAGTAATTGGTTCCAAATGCATTTTGTCCTGTCTTTGCACCCAATAATAGACCCTTTTTTCCTTTCAAAAACGCTTTTTTAAAAGACACTTAATTAATTTGAATCATGTAGGTAAATGGAAAAGGCAAATGGAAATGCACTATGCACTATATATCAATGAAGCCAACCCTTTCCAATGTATTTTAAGCAAAATGTCTTAAGAAAAGAAATACCGAAGCATTATTATAAACAACTAAAACAAAGTAAATTTCTGATCATAAAGGAGAGTTCTGAATAAGTTTTGATATCTTCACTCCGCGGAATCTCATGGTGCTATTTAAAACTATTTTAAAAGTAGTATGAATCAGGGGAAATAGTTCTGATTGAAGAAGGAAGCAAATATAAAACTCAATCTGATAAAAACTGTTTAGGAAAAATAGTTCTTTAGTTTAGGGAAAATAGGAAAAAAAATATTCCTTATGCATAGGAAAGAAAAACACTGAATTATTTAGCAAGGCTGTTTTGGGTGGTGTGACTATGTACATTTGGGGTCTACTTTTCACTTTTGGCATTTTTTTTTCCTATAATGATCATGAAAAACAATTTTAAAAATTAAATCAGAAGAATGAAAAAAAAAATGTATAAAAGTTAACTTTCCCCCCCAAAAGCATCTTGTTATGAAAGCTGTCATGGTTTATTTAACCCTAGGGATCTGTGAGAAGAATTGAATAACTTTCTTTGAAGTATGAGAATTTTAAGCATTCTACTTCAGTACTCCCCAATATTTGTCATGTAGGAATATCTGAAAGTCCCCAAAGCTTTGAGGTCACTGTGATACAAGGAGTCAGAGAAAGGTAACCGGAATCCCCTAGGGGCTAGAAACCCAAGGATTTAATACTCTGGCTTTCACTGACAGTTATCAATCTACAAACACTCTGGAGAAGCACTAAAAGATTCCCAACTCCTTTTTAGAATCTCTGATCATAATTTCTAGTTAAAGACATCATCATCCAAGAGATAAAAAATATGAATTTATGAATTCCAGAACACCTCACAGAACTCCATCGCATGTAAAAGGATTGGACTTTTTCTGTGTGCCCAGGAGAGATCTAAAAAAAAAAAAAAAATCATTTGTTTGATTGGAAAAGAAAAAGAAGGCAAGTAGGAAGAAAGTTTAAAAATCAGGTAAGTATACCAGTTCCATATAATAGGTACAGATGGTATACTTAATCCCACCTAGCATGTAAAATAGAGTAGCTCTGACAATACCATGTCTGCATTTCCTTAATAGGATCATTCAGCAGGTCACATTTCAAACAATTTCACCATTGCCATATTTTATTACAAACCATCCTTAAAAGACTGATCAATAGCAAAGTCATTGAGAAGTCAGCAAACTTCACAGTGGTTGAATGATTTCCACAACGTTAGAGAGCAAGGGATCCAACACATAGAGCAAACATATTTCCTGGCCTGTCCCCTATCCTATCCTAGAATAGTTGCATTAATTAACATACAGTGAATACAGATTCTGTTCTATTGCTTTGCTGAAGATTTTCACATGGCATTTACATTAGACATACTAACATTTTAAATTTTTAACATGCTGCTATAGTCGAGTATCAGTATCATTCAAAGGATTTCACAAAGATTAAATAAAAGATCTACTTAGGCGAGTCAGTTGTGGGTGGGCAAAACAAGTTGAAAATTAGGAAATGAAGTTTGGATAGAGAAGTGTAAGGGGTGGGGGGAGTGGGGAGGATCAGCAGAGTGGTGGGTAATAAGATATAGGAGGAGGGGAAGTACAGTCAGGGCTCCATCCATGAGCACCATCTGTATAAATCAGGCCTGGAGTTGACATGTAATTTTGTGTGGGTCCCCTGAGAAGTGGCCCTCAGGGCTTCATTATTGATGAAGAGATTTTTCTTCAAAGTGGCCCAGTCAGCAATGCCTCGAGGGGACATTCATAAGCACTCATAATATCAATTTCCAAGCACCTGGGAGGTAGGAACACAGATTGTCTCTTTAATTATTATGATAGAGGTAGAGGATAGTAAGAATGCTATTATACAACCAAGCTGAAATTCTCAAAGAAATAAAATTACCATAACCTAGTATAAAAAAGTTTAATATTTGAGTTATCTTTCACAAAAAGCACACTTTACATTTCCTGGTGCACAATAGGTTGATCTCCAACTGTTTACATCCTAGGCGGTGAAAAAGTTTTCATGAACATACAGTATGTGCAAGGATGCTTAGAAGTTTGGCGGGGGGACGTCTTTCAAGCTAGTACACTTAGAGAAATTATAAGCTTAATCCAGTTTGTACGAAGAGATATCTGAGTTTTGTTTTTGTTTTTGTTTTTGTTTTTAGTAATTGTGCAGAAATTCTTTTTCAGCAAAGGATGATACTAAAGCCTTCTAAATATAGTTGAGAATGCCAAGAAATAATTTTCACCAATGCACTGGGTCCTGATATGGTCTCAAAAACAACCCAGTAAAACACTAAAAAATGAATCCATATGTATACTGCAGTAAAATAGTAAGGGTCAGGGGGGTCAGCCCTGGATTTGAATCTTATTCCTTAGTGTATTAGATGTGGATAATCCCATGTATAGACAAAACCTATGCCACATACTTCCTTTGAATCCTCCTCCATTTACATTAGAAGGTTAGCAATACAGAGGGCATTAAAGATATTTTTAAAATAGAAATAGAAAATGAAGTGGGTCTTTTAATTAATCTGAATTTCAGAAATTCCCCCTCCTCATTGGTAATATTGACAGATAAAATTCAGGAACTTTCTTATAAAACATATCTGCAGCATTTCTGAATCTGTAATGAGCTCTCATCATAATTCTTTTTATCTTCATTACCTTACATATTTTATTTATTTATATTTATATTTATATTTACATATTTATACCCTTACATATTTTAACAGACTTTGATACCACTACTTAATTTCTGGAGTTGAATAAAATTCCAGCCAAATGATGCTTACACAATACACATGATACATGCAGTAGTGATATTTAAAAGAAGTACTGCCATTTAAAAAACATACACTTTATGTGACACATGCTGTCTGAGGCACTGGTTGTATAGGGGACACTAATTAATCATTATAGCTATTGCGTGACATAATTAAGCTTAATCCAATTGACAGAGGAAGAAATAATAGTCCAGGAAAGAACTTGACCACAATCACAAAAACAAACAAAAAAAACAAACAAAAACCAAGAAGCCAGGATTAGAACCCAGGCCTGTTTTAATATGATGCTTTCTTTTTAAACTATGAACTAGAGCTTGATTTTCTGAAATACAAAAGAAATAACTGTATACAAAATTACTGACTTCCTAATATCAATAAATAGATATCTGTGGTGAACATTCTAAAATAAAAGTACACTGAGTTCACCTCAACCAGCATAACATTTTAATGTCAAGCAATGGAAGAAGTAATAATTATAAACCACAGGAAATATATAATCCTATTAAGAGTTATCTCAGTAGTATAATTGGCTCCAGGATATCAGTGAACATCCACACTATTGATGTTTGAGGCCAAAAAATACCTTGTTTTGATATAGAGGATTAAGAGCAAATGAAATTCAGAAGGTAAACATGTCACATTTGAAAATCAAAATTCTGACTATAGATAAATTTGTAATCTTAGAATGCCTTAATAATTATTTTTTAATTAAGGCAAGGTATAAATGACATAGAATTTTTCTTACAGTTTTAAGGACTGAAGGTTTCTACCACATATTTGTCATTATAGACCTACATCTAAGAAAGAAAGAAAAAAAAAAACGGCCAATTCTATTTTTCAATATCCGCTATCACCACGCTGAAGTCTGGATTATAACAAGTACCAGATTTTCTTTGTCAGATTATTTTATAACTTTTTCAGTCTCGTTATCTTTAATTTTAGTGTTTTTAATTTTATAACTTAAGTTTATGCTTATTAAAAATTGTCCCACAGTGGCCAGATAAGTTTACCTTACTGGAAAGTCTATTTTTTAGTTCTTGAGTTGTTCCCTGTTTGGTAAAATGCTGTATTCAAATAGTTAATGGAAGACACTGCTCAAAGATTAACCAATTATCTCAGTATTTTGGCCCTAGATGTCTTTCACATTCTTATCAATTCCTTACTGCAAATGTTCAGCCTTCCAAAACTGAATTTTTCTTCCAGAATGTCAAAAAGAAGGTTACTGAATTCCAGCACATTTTTACAATTAAGCAATCGGACAAGAGTACCCGCTATGATTAAGATTAAGCAGATCCAATGTAAAAATTTCCCTAGTGAAAGATTCATCATTAGTCATTAATCTCACAGTTTTTAATTAAACTTCTAAAATTGGTCACTGAATCAGTGTGCAGGTGGTAGATTTTTTTTTTTAAATGTACTGAAATATAAATATGGCCATGCTTACATAGGTAAATGTACCTTAAAACTGCAAGGAGCTATCATTTGGAATGAAGTAACTTCCCAAATCACATAATGAGACACATTTTTACTGCCAAGATAAATTCCTTAGAAAGAGAAATACTTTAAATATGGTCCACAGAACAGAGGACAAGCAATTTTTAACAACTTAAACTCATAAAACAGGCTTAAAGTTAAATTAAAAAAAAAAATTTTAAAGCCTTAGCAAGTCAAGATAGCATTCCCATAGATCAGTGGTGCCCAATCAATAAAAGAAAGGAGACAAGAAAGAACTGTCACTTATACACTGAATAAAAAACATTAAAAATTTTAAATAAATAACCGTAACTTCTGCAAAGTTGAATCTTTATTCTCTTCTTTGGATCTACCACCCTCCCTACTCCCCTGATACAAAAGCAGTTATGATAAAGGGTACTCTGAAATACCTTGCTCCATCTCTACCAATTAATTCATAACCCATGCCTTCCCTTTTTTCAACATGCTCCTTAAAATGAAATTTCTCCAAGTAATTTCCTTTATTTTCCCATTTTACAAATCCACCATTTTATGAGCTTATTTTCTTAATAAACAAAAACTTCTCAATTATCTTCTCAAATGGAAGCCAGAGTATAAGTAATTCAGAAACTATTTCTATTTGACTTGAAATGCACTGTGATTCTGCAGACAACAGATTGAAATCCTTTTTTGATTGAGGGTAAATGTGAAATGAGTTTATACCCTTTAATAGTCACTAACTGATAATTCAAGGAATGGACCTTGACTTGTGATTGGGAAAGCATTAGAGTGGTAGGTAGCAATTTAGTTTGGCTGTAAATATTTACCAAAATTACTGTTATTTAAAAAATTAAAAGCCTCCTGTGGCTATATACATTTTTCTTTAACTATTCTTTCATAGTCTATTCTCAATGATCCATATCAGTGGAGAGGAACAAGACATTGAACACAGTACATTCTTCCAGAACCATTCTTACTTGCTTTTAAATGGGGAGATATTGATATTATACTGGTTATCAATTCAAACTAAATGAAATACTACGAAGATAATGATGAAATGATCAGGGAAAGTGATCAACACTGGGTATCAATCTTCTTTGAAACCTTCCCAGGAGAATTGTTATTCAAATCATCTAGACAAAATTCAGCTTTATCCAAAAATTAATTCCATAAAGTACAATGACTTTCAAAGTATATAGCTACTATTAATGAACTTTAGAATGCTAATTATTCATGGTCAGCGATTTTCCTAAGGTATTTGTTCATATACTTATTTGTTTAACATTTGTCCTTTTTCCTAACAAGATATCAATTTGTGACATTCATTGTATTTTCTATTGTGATTTTATTTAACAGATTATGCAAATGTGACTCAGAGAAGCTAAGTAACTTGCCTAGAATCACACAGCTAAAAAGAGTTAAATTAGACCTCAACCCCAGACACTTCACTCAGATCCTGTGGTTTGAATCACATTAATATGTCAGGGAAAAAAATGAACAGAAAAAAATAAACAAACAAAAAAGTAAGTACAAAAGCAAAAGCCTTAATTTTTTTTAAAGATTTTTTATCTATTCATTTGAGAGAGAAAAAAACAGGCATGTGCACAGGAGAGCAGGACAAGGGGCAGGGTCAGAGGGAGTGGGAGAAACAGACTCCCAGCTGAGCAGGGAGCCCAGCAGGAGCCTGGATGCAGGACTAGATCCCAGGACCCCAGGATCATGACCTGAGCCAAAGGCAGATGCTTAACCGACTGAGTCACCCAAGCAACCCCTAAACCTTCACTTCTCATGCAGCTTCTACAATTACTACAATGACAGTTTTTGAGTACATGAGTGAGGTTTTATTGTCTAATATATTACTTACTTACTAATGCATCATTGTTACGCCTATCTTCCAGCCTGAAATATTCCAGTTTTGGGATTTGGTGACATTCTGATTTTTTTTCATGTTCCCAATCCTTCAAGCCCTGATGTAATATATAATTGAGGCTAGAAATTATGGAGTGAACACACAAAGCAACTTTGTATATCTCAGTAACTTTTTTCCTGAGAAACAAAGATATTTCTTGGCTGCTTCACTGAAACCTGAGATTTTGTAGGTAGCTTATGGGGAAAATTAAATCACTATTATAGAAGCTTGTCAACATCACCTTCTGTTCCTTTTACATTTATCAAGTGAATATGTACTTTGTTTCATACTGATTTTTTTTTTTAAGATTACTCTATGTACTTGAGACTAGAGCAATGGTCACAGATCAATCTCTAGACAATGATATTAATGAATTCATTCAAGGAAGGCAAATCTAATGTACGCATTCAAATTTAATAGAAAACTGAGCTTTCATAATTCATTCTGATTCTTCAAACAAAAATGAACTTTGGTGAATCAATAGGATCAACTGAGACATCTATGCTTGATTGTGTTCCTTTAGGCTTAAAGTATTTTTCCTCACTGCATTATATTTTAATGATTAATTTCATGCTCTCTCATGGTACTCTAGCTCATGAATCACGGGTATTACTTTGAGAGAAAAGGAAGGTACTATGTATAATGAAAGATATTACTGATTAAAATGTGTTGCATATATGAACTACATAAAAGCTGAAAAACTTTAAATACCACCATTCTAGGTTATAAGTAATATCATACAGATCATGCTATATTGTAAGTAATATTATAAGATCATTCTAGATTATAATTAATATCATACAGATTAATCCTCTAGATTAAGATTAGATTGAGGGGAATGAGAGGGTTTGGATTTTTCAAACAGTCTTGGTTCAAACACATACAAAACTAAGCCACTCATTTAATGTTTTACTGGCATCTTTTCCTTAGAGTTATCTGGTTAAGAACTGATTTCAAAGACAACTGCAGGAGAAATACAGAGAAAGAAATCAGTTAAGCAAATTACACACCATTCTAAAAGCCAAAAGCCACCTCCCTCTGGCACTCTACTCTCTAAAATCAGTACTGCCTGAATGCTGTCAAGTTTGCTATTTAGCTAGTTAAAAAAAAAGAAAAGAAAAAGAAAAAGAAAGAAAAGAGAAAGGAAAAGAAAGGATTTGGTTAAGTCAAAGTAAGGACCATGACATAAATCAAGTATCTTTTACCCTAAACACTCTAAATAAATATTGGGTTAAATATATCTTATCCATCAATATTTTCGAAATAGTAAACTATCCACAAGAGAAACCACAAATAAATTAAACAGACAGATCACTACAATGTAATTTGACTCTTGTTATTAAAATGGATTTTTCCCAAACCAATGAATGGAGTGGGGAGAAAACACTACTACTATCTCCCAAAGAGAACACAAAGTTACTTCAATCAATGACAGAGGGAAAATGTGGCAAAAGCAGCTATTCTGCAAACAGGTGGTTTTAAACTTTTACTTAAGCCACTGAAAAGAACTGACTAGAGAAAAATTGTGTCATTTAGAAAAAAAGAGAAAATATACAGATACACATACACACATTTTATCAGCAAGGGGAGACTCAAAAAAAAAAAAAAGAGGCTTGTAACACAACAAAAAAATAAGAAGCAATTTATCTTAGCTCACAAATGCTGTACTGGATTAGTATGTCTAAAATCAGTTTATAATTAAATCCTTCTCATTTCATACATATAAAGATCTTAGGGAGAATTTAAAGGAAATGGTCATGTCACTTCAGGTAGGACCTTATTCACAGGAAGAAAGATGACATTTTACAGAAACAGTGCAAGAGGGAATCAAAAAACGTTGAAAGGAGAGAAAAATACAGCTCGTTTCTGTTTTTCTGACAGCACTGCATTTTTCATGTTCTCAATACTTTGTTCCATTCCTATGTTAAATAATTTCATAAGCAACACTGGCTAGCGGGGACTGCTATAATAGCTGACACACAGATATCCTTTATTTCTATGTTCCACCTTTGCCATTATTCAGGATTCATCTATTGGAGGTGGGGGCAGCAGACAGGTGCCAGGAAACGCAAACGGGGGTGGGGGGGGGTTGGCGAGAAAAGGTAAGTGTCGGGGTAGACTCGATGGGAAATGGGAGCTCCTATCCTCCAGACTCCGCCTCACTGAACTCTTGTGCCTCTAAGTCATGCCATTCCGGGCAGGACAAGACAGGTTTCCTTAATCCCCTCCAAAGTAAACCCAGATCCCAACCCAAACGGTACCCCCTCCAGTCGCGGGACCCCTCCACTTCTCTCCCCCGCTGCCCACGCTGGGCTCTGGCTCCCTGCCCCTCCACCCGCCCCGCAGACCTCCCACGAAGGCAAAGTTTCCCGCGTCTCCTCCTCTTTCCCGAGCGATCCCGGCGCCCTCCCCCGCACCCACCAGCTGGGCACCCCTCCCGCCCCAGGAGACCCCGCGCTCAGTGGATACCTCGATGTCCGCCGCGTCCTTGCTAAGCACGGGGGCCATGGCAGTGTTCACAGCCTCAAGTGTCCTAGTGACAAACCCTCCTAGCGTCCTCCGGCTCTAGTCAGAGAGCGAAGTGACCGCCAGCCGAAGCGACAGAGTAAATAGGAAGCAGAGGGTCGGCGGCGAGGGGGCGGGGCGAGCGTCGGGAGGCCCCACCCCCGGGGGCGGGGCTGCGAGCTCGGCCCCGCGCCGCTCCGCGTACCGCACTGCCCCACGGAGCCACCGGGAAAGGAGCCCGGCCCATCCCCCAAGCTGGCTGTTTGTTTTTCTTCCACCAGCGGCTGGAAGGGAAGGAGGGAGCGCGTGCTCCCGGGACTGACCTATGCTCTCTAAACTGTTAAAGCCTGAGCTTGATAGGCGGGGGCCAGATGGGAGAGACCCACAGGACGAAAGGTAAAAGCAGTTGGTGCTCTAAGTAACAAATAGCTCCTTTTCTTTCCTTCCGCACGAACCCCGCGAGGTGCAGAACCATTGGCTTATGGGCCGCTGTATCTTCTGGAACTCATCAGGGATGAGGTAGTAAACGTTCCTCCATTCATCCAGCAAATAGGCGGGAGAAGGCAAGGGCGCGGGTCTAATGAGAGTAGCCAAAGCCCGGGGGTGAGAGCGGGGTCAGGGTTATAGTGGGGCTGAGGGAGGGAGGCGAGCAAAATTTCTACAGCCAGAAGTGGCAAGTAGTAAGCGATGTAGGTGGTACAGAATCAAGGATGTATTTTTGCAGGACAATCCTTTCTAAGGGCTATTTCCATATATATAAAATTCTAAAATGTGAGGCTCTTTTGTAGAGTGCTTTATGTTTTGTTGCAGAGCTTGCTGTGGAGAGGGGAGTGATTCTCCTTTAGGGACGGTCTAAATCCAAAAAAAACATTCATCTTTGAGTATATGTTTTCAGACTTACTTCAGTTCTCCCGGTGAGATAGATAAATCGTACCCTCTTCTCCCAAACACTACCCACTTACTTCTAGTGAGGCTTTTATCAGACTTCTTAATCTCTTGGCTAAATTGCAAGAACCTTGGATTTAGGTATTTCCTTCATATCGTATTTTTTCATTAGTTCATTCATCATTTCATTCAACAAATATTTATTGAACATTTTCAGTGTACCCAATACCGCCTTAGATACTCTGGATATAATCTGTCTTCAGGAAATACATCACTCTCATGGAGATTATACTCAGAATAAGAAAGTAAGCAAAATAGTAAGAAACAGTGTTGCTTGCTTGGGAGATAAAAGAGGAAAGGGACAGAATAACTAGGGTGTGGGTGCTCACCACCTTGAGTGGTTTGGGAAGACTTCTTTAAATGAACCATTAGATTACCTTGCAGAACCTGGAATTTACTAGATAGAGAATGGATGCATTTTCTTAAATCAAATAGTATTAATAAAAAAAAAGAAATAAAACTATAGAAACCTTAGAATCATGTTTTCTCCCCATTTTATCCAACCCCAAGCTCTTAAGATTCAGCCTCCTAAGGAATATTGTTCATCTCTTCATCTTCAACACATCCACCAAGGCCAAAGCTATTGGTATTCCAGCTTCTAGTCTTTTCCTTCTCCACTCAAGACTGAGTTTTTAAAAGTACTAATTGACTTGTATTATACACACACACACACGGACTGTATAAATCTTTCAGTGGTTTGCACTGCAGTCAGAAGAAAATACAGACCTCTTAAAAACAGTCAGAAGAAAATAGTGACCTCTTAATAACCTCCCTACCCTTCTCCAGCCTCGCCTATGGCCATTCTTTCCATGACTCCGTAAATTCCACCACAAAGTAACCTTCCCTTCTTCCAACCATTTCTCTTCCCTTTGCACATGTCCTCCACTTGGAGGATTCTTTCCATTCTATTCATCCTTTAGGTCTCAAAGAAGGCTTCCCTGACCCATCCCAATCAACAAGATTAGACTCACCCTGTCTCTGTTGTTCTCTTTCTTTAACACCTGTGGGTTTTTTGTCATAGCCCTATCAAATATTATTTGCATATTTATTTCAGTGTGACTTGTTTAATAACTCTCTTCCGTGTAGAATGTAAGCTCCAGGAAGAGAGGCTCACGTCTGACTTGGTTGTCTACCAGATAATCAGCTCCCAGCCCAGGACTACAGCATAAGAGACCAAGAACGCTTGGTGATTGAATGAACACAATAGATCCTGAAAGTGGTTTATGCATTAAGCAGTTCATTTCAGAAGCTTTAGTTTCACCTTACCATGTATTTTTCTCAACATCCCATTTATTCCTGAAAAGTAAATCACAATATCTATCAATGAATTTATAGTTAAAATGTGTCAGACTAACTACTTTCCTTTTCATGAAGTAATGTTCCAAAGTAAAATGTTCCTACCTCTTCCTACAGCTATACCTTACCTACCTCCAAAGCCATCTATATCCTCCTGGAGCTATATATGTATTATATATGTATAATAATACTTTAAAGTGGTATATAATAGTACTTATCATATACATACATGTATATATGTGCATACATACACATATATGGAGGAGAGGAAAAGGGTATATGCGCATATACCTATATAACATAAATATGTGAATGATGTATTTAATTATAATGTATATGTTTCCTTCTCCAATTTAACCAGAGAGCTTCAATAGTCAAATTTCTAACTACCAGAGATAGAGACTTAGATGCTCTTTTAGACTGCACTCTACTACAAATCTTATCAGTTAGCAATCCATATTTTAGTTTTATATGGATACAAGTGTCCACGTTATCCTTAAGAGTTAGACACTGTATTTCCATGTTCGCCTTTTGTGATTATTATTCTCCTAAACCACCATAGGATAAGTTCAAAATATGCTGTCTTTCTAGGGTAAGAGCTTCTTCAGTGCATTCAATAATCAAATATAAAATTCAAATGCTATTTTACAATTCCCTCTGACCTCACCAAAGAGATGTACATGGTACTAAGATATGTAATTAAAGGATTTAATCACGTTGCTCACATGCCACACCTATACTCTGTGATCAGTGATTGAATCTAATAATACTTTAAATCCATTGAAATTCCACATTAAACAGTTGTACCTGTAAGTAATCCAAGCTGTTTAAAGCTTACTGCAAATGCATTCACACCACACTTTTTAAAAGTTGTAAATTATGATGGCATTTGTCAAGCTGTCCCTCCATCTGGAAGCACAGTCAAATATCAGGTGTTACACATTAATTTTTTTGTAGACTTTGGAGAGACAGCTCATCTAATAGTGTACAAATTCACCAAAATGCATTTCAGCCTAATAGTTTACATTACATGAATGAATATTATTATGATGATTATTATTACCGTAATCAGAATGAAAGCTTATGAATCATCTTTCATATCTGAAAAGTTATACAATACCACAAATTTGGAAACACAATAAAAATGCAGATTTCCATATGTTTTATTTTTTCCCCTGTAGTCTATCATTAAGCAGTTCTTTTTTTTTTTTTTTTCCTTGACACTCCTTGGAAGGTGTTTTCCTCCAAAAAGTGAGACTTTACTCATGAGACTTATCTTACCTATCTGATTTTTTTAAGGCCAGATTAACTCCTATCCAAACTGACCAAGATAATGATTAAAAATCAGCTGGGTCAAAAATCTCTAGTGTTCCTACTCAAAGAGACCATAATGTATATGTTAGTTCATATTATATGGAATAAACTTGGTATAATTTATTCAGCTAGATATACCATGTATCCTTTATAACCGTACATGCATAATACACATGGGTGCTACATATATGCATATCTATCAAAATGCCATAAAAAAGCACAGCTAACACAGAAACTACAAATCCCTCTCAGAAGTTTATTCAATGATTGTTTATTGAGTGCTATTTCAGGCACTGTGATAGGCCTGAGTGATACCTCACCATATATTACAGACATTGCCCTTGTTATCACAAATTTAAGCCACTAGTTCAAAACACACACTGTCATATAGTGATTTTGAGTAAGTGGTCTAACCAAATGGGGTTATTATAAGAATTAAATGTTAAATTTATGTGATTGTATTTTGTAAAATGCCATGTAATATTAGTTAAATATTAAAAATTTAAAGATATGCCCTCATATTCTAGAAAAACATCATTGGTTCATGATTCACCATGAATGACTTTGGGTAAAATGCAGTGTGAATAGGAGGTTGATAGAGTTATCTGACTTAAAGTGGGGAAAAAATATCCTCTAGAATGAATATTACCTTATTACCTTGAAGAATTTTCTTTGGACTTTTCTCTCAACATCAAAAGTCACCATAATTCTAGCAACTGTCATTTAAAGCTGTCAGTTTGTTTTCTTGCTGGAATTTTATTCTTTTGTAATTTCAAGCACATCTGCATTTGGGATTGAGATAGAATCTGATATAAATTATTCACAGTTATGCCTTTTGGTCATCTATATTGGATGCCAGTGGTGTGCCTCACATATCCCCATCCTTTTGCCCAATCCACTCAGAGCTGAGATACAAATTCCCACAACTTCTGGGAGTGTTGGTGGTTGATAACTCTCTGTTAGGTCCCTCTTTGGAAATGCCTCTGGCTAAAGAGACATTCACCTAAGGATCATGTCTCTGCCCAGGGTAGCAGGTATCCAATGACGACTGATGCAGGGCTATAAATGCCTGGCACTTGCCTCTATTCAAGACATCTTTGAGGGGCCATCTCAACTTTCGAGGTCCCTTAAGGGATCGTCTGAGACTTTTGCTGAGATTGCAAGAGTTCAGCTTCTCCTTCTACCAATCCTGCTTCATCTCCCACCTCCAGAAGTCCTCTTCGAGACAGCCCTTCCCAAGAAACTTCCTGCATGTACATTTCTTTCTCATGGTCCACTACTTAAGGGACCTAAGCTGCATTTTCACCACTGTTTAACTGATAGAATCTATCTCAAGTAAAATGCACTTAATTATCCACATGTCTGAACATAGAAAAATTGACTCCCATAATAAAGTCTTATTTATTTCAGTATGCTGAAATATTTCTGTATTTGTTCATCCATTTATTAATATCACAAACAACTGTGTGCCCAATATGCACTAGTTACAATAACAAAAACTAAAGATACCATGGTGAGCAAAATATAAGTGAACTCTGTGCTCATGCAGCTTGCAGGTGATTTAGATGAGGTGAACATTTGTCAAGTAATCACACAGTAATATAATATTTACTGTGAATAACAATATCAACGTAAAATCGAGGACTGTTATAGCAGAGGGACCTGGGAAATCAGTGAAGGACTTCTTAAGTAATTGCCCTTGCTGCTAAGATCTAAGAGACAAAGACAAAAAGGAAGAGATCAAAAGCATTCCAGGCAAGAAAGTAGCCTGTGCAAAGGCTCCAAGGCTGAGTGTCCTGGCAGAAGGAAAAAGAGGTTCTGGTAGGTGGAGCTGAGGCAGCTATGGGGAGAATGACCCAGAGTGTTGCCATGTGGTATTTTAGCCTTAGTTCAGGATTTTAAACTTTATCCTAGAAGAAGTGGGAAACCATGGATTTTATTTATTTATTTATTTATTTTGAGCAGAGGAATGATGTGATCAAATACGTATTTTTTTTTTAAGATTTTATTTATTTATTTGTCAGAGAGAGTGAGCATAGGCAGACCGAGTGGCAGGCAGAGGCAGAGGGAGAAGCAGGCTCCCTGCTGAGCAGGGAGCCCGATGTGGGACTCGATCCCAGGATGCTGGGATCATGACCTGAGCCGAAGGCAGCCGCTTAACCAACTGAGCCACCCAGGCGTCCCCAAATACGTATTTTTGAAGTATCACTCTGATTGTAACGTATGTGTAATGCATATTCATATATTCACTTGGGTGAGTGTTTTAAAATCAACCAAGCAAGTGATTTCTGGGGATAGGATCAGTTATTTCTTCCATATGCCAGCCAAGGTGGTAATCATTGTCACTGGAAACCAAAATAGTGAATTTTCTACCATATATTAATGCCATTGTTATTTAGTATTTTGCTATACTTATGAAGCAGAGCCCTGTGTTTTTAATCAGTCTGGAAAGAAAAACCTGCACCCCAGAAGGATTTCTGTCTCGATCAGCGTCTCTATTTCTGTTTTCCAACATAAAACTATCATGATCCATTTTTAATCATCTGAATAATGAATGGCATGCTGTTCTTGTTCTGTAGTTTGTTTCTATGATTGCCACCTTCCCTAGACTGTAAGGCTCTTGGTGGTTTTGAGTATGCTTTACCCTTTTATCCTACATGCTAGAATGGATTCCCTTTTAGAATACAAGTGGTTGATTAAAAAAAAAAACAATTTAATGACATGATTTCTCACCTATTAGGCTGGCAAAAAAATATTTTAAGGAGTGATTAAGTTGTAAGAAAGTTAATGGGTATGTAAGATTCTATAATGAGCAAAAACTTGTTACAATATATAGGTACAGCAATTTAGCAATATATAGCCAAACTTTAAACACGTGCATTTCCTTTGACCCAACAACTTTATTTCTGATATTGTCATCTTAAGAGAGAACGATTATGCTATATGCAAAATTAACCTAAAAGTATGACTCAATCCAAAGTTCTTTATGCAAAAATAAAAAAAGTAACAACATAAATCTCCTATAAAAGATAACTGATTAATAACTATTGAATTCATACAATTCAATTGTATCAATTGAGGGGGAATATTAATATCAGGGGATGATACTGCTAGTATATCCAAGAGCATATGAGATTGTAGGGTCTAATTATATATGGACAAGTCACAATCATGTTTCAATTAATTATAGGAAAACATACAAATTACTTTTAAAACTCCATTGCATTATGAGCAAATACAGAAACACAGTTACCTTTTATAAATTTAAATGTGTATATATGCATGTAAGGCCTTTATTATTTGTACTATGGTGCTTGGCCCATGTCAGGCACTCTGTAGTTTACATATGAAGTATTTTATATGAAAATATACCAAAATTATCTATAATGTTCTACAGTCCATTAAAGGAAAATAATTACTAATGTCATCACGTTCCTGGTTTAAAAGTCTTTAAGCATTATTGAAACTGGCAAATAGAAATATTAATATCCTCATAGTCCTAGGTAAAATTTTTTAAGGTACAGAAGCTGGCAAATAGTGAGAACTACTTAAGCTTTATCTCACTAGACAAAATAATCTGAGTGTTTGAAGAATGTCCTCTCACAAAATAATCATTTGAATGTATTGATTTATTTACCCTGTAAAACAATAAGCCTGTCAGTCTTTTGCTCCAAACTTACCAAGGATTCCCATTTCACTCAATAAAAAAAATTCTACATAGTGGCCTACAGGCATCAATAATGTAGCTGCTTGTTTTCTCTCCTTCTAATTTGTGGTATCTCTGTTTTCTCCAACTCCATCCACACAGGCTTTTTCACTTCTTGTTCCCTCTGCCTGCGATATTCTACACATATTTTGATGGCTAGCTTCTCATTAGGTTCAAGCACTGACATAAAGTTTACCTCTTTGATAAGTTCTTCTGTGACCACCAAGTTTAAAACTGTCACGTGCATTTCTCACATTCACTATTTCCACCTTCCTGCTTTATTTTTCTTTACAGCACTTAATATAAACCAACATTCTATTTGTTTTAATTATATATTTGTTCATTGCCTACATTTTCCTATGGAAATCTATTTTTTAAAATGTTAATTTTATTAGGTTGTTTTATTCACTGCTGGATTCCCAGTCTGGACCAGTGCTTGGCACACCGTATATGCTCAACAAGGTTTTTGGATGAATGCATGGAACAGCTAGTAGGTTATAGTCCCTTACCATTTTTTCATGCTTCTATATTAGCATTTAATATTGAATATTATACATTATGTGTCTTTCTCCCCATCAGAAAGAATTATTCAAGGGCAAAGATGATGTCTTATTAATCTTTGAACCCTTCAGCTTATATAATGTCTGGAAATAAGTGTGCTCTAATATATTTTGATCCAATGAACAAGTGAACTAAAAATCAGTCTGCTTGTGTACTTACCTAGTGGTACTTGCTCTAGTGCATCTTTTGATGTTTAAAAATTGAAATTTATCATGTATGCCAATCAGAGAAACTCTAAGCTAGAGGCTTACTCTGAAGCACATTTTCTGTTCTTATTCTTGTCTTGGCAGCTCACTTGGCAATATATGATAAGTATAATCATCCATCTAAAGTTCTTAGAATATTTTCAATAAATTTGAAAATATTTTACATTTCCTTATTTCATGTCTTAAACATAGAGTTTCATTAATTTTATTTTTTCAAGAATTCTGAGCATTATCTTCTCCATCTATTGAAAATGTTATCATATCTTTAAAAAAATTTTTTTATATATTTATTTTGAGAGAGAGAGAAAGAGAGGAAACCTGCATGAGCATAATCTCGGGGAGGTGCAGTCGGAGAGGGAGGGGCAAAGGAAGAGAGAGAAGCAGACTCCCTACTGAGCAGGGAGCCAAATATGGGGCTGGCTCCCAGGACCTCAGGGTCATAACCTGAGCCCCAGGCAGACAGTTAACCAACTGAGCCACCTAAGTGCCCTTATCATTTCTTTTTTTAAATATTTGCATCCGATTTACAGAGTGCAAGAAAATGCATTTTTGGTAGTTAGTATCTTAGGCAGAATAACCATTTAACATTCTTTTAGAGAGACTAATATGTTACATGTCTGTGCCATTGGATGTGATGTGTGTCTGTGTGTATGTATATCCATATATACCACCCAGTATACTTTTTCAATAAGTTACTCAATTTATTGTCATCACTGAACTCATAAATTTCAAGAATCTTGTTTTAGGCTTCGGTTGAAAGAACTGCCATTAGTTTTTTTCTTCTTTTCCTTTTTTTGGAAGGTGGGGTAGGGTGCAAGAAGGGGGGATGCTGATTAGTATGACTCTTCCAAGTAGCACAAATACATTTCACAATGTGATCTTTGATAAATGTCCAAATGGATTTTAAAACTAAATTGAACTGCTTTTTATTGAGCCCCATAATTTATTCCAGCCATCTGTGTCACACACACAAAAGTTTGTTTCTTAAGGGCTTTATGATATTTTTTTGTCCCCATCAGCACCACCATTAGGATATAACAACATTAGCATATTTCAGGATTGATTTTGGTCCCCTAAAGAATATAATACATCTTTCAGTCAATAAACATTTTTCAACACAACTATTTGCAATTTGTAGATTAAAAAATATGGAACCGAAAGCATTCTTTTGGCATCATACTTTCTATTTAAAGGCCACCAAATGGTTCTTTCTGAGAGATTGTATTGAGCAGTTAGGATCTTGGCATCCACTGTTGTTTTAGGGAAAGATTTTCCTGGCCCACACTTGTTGTTGCCGGATAATGAATGACTAGAGTATATGGACAGAGCCACCTTCCCATCTGTACTAGCCTTAACTACCATTGATTGCTGTATTGCGTACTCTGTTGAACCATGCATGCTTAATCATTAATTTTACTTAGAGCTAATAAAATACCTCTCTTTATTGATCATCAATTGTATGCCTAGGACATTACACCTATTTCTGATTTAATCATCATCATAATCTGAATTTAAACATAGAGAAACTAGTGCTTATGAATTTGTTGGAATTTGTGATAACTGATTTTTTGAAGGAATTATTAAAACAATACTAGAAATTAGTGGATTTTGTTTGTTTTAAATGCATTGTTGTTTAAAGTGGAGTTTTAGTTTTCTTCATAGAGAATGATAGTTTTTGTTTTTTGGTTTTTGTTTTTTGTTTTTTTAAAGATTTTATTTGACAGCAAGAGACACAGAGAGAGAGGGAGTATAAGCAGGGGGAATGGAAGAGGGGGAAGCAGGCTCCTGAGCAGAGACCCCGATGCGGGGCTCGATCCCAGCACCCTGGGATCATGACCTGAGCCGAAGGCAGAGGTTTTAACCCACTGAGCCACCCAGGTGCCCCAAGAATGATATTTTTTTTTTTTTAAGATTTTATTTATGTATTTGACAGAGAGAGAGAGTGCACAAGCAGGCAGAGCAGCAGGCAGTGGGAGGAGGAGAAGCAGGCTCCCAGCCGAGCAGAAAGCCCGACAAGGGGCTCCATCCCAGGACCCTGGGATCATGACCTGAGTAAAAGGCAGATGCTTAACCAACTGAGCCACCCAGGCATCCCTATACTAACTTTTAAAGTTCCTATAGGCGTAGTAAGATTAACTGTATATTTTCATAACGTTTCTAGGTAGCTGATCCTGCCCAGAACTCTTTCACTCAGTATACCTTCCATCTTATTATTCTGCCTTGAATTGGAGTAATAGTGCCTATGTTCCCCTGCAGAGTCTCTCTGTCTGCCTGCCTTTGTTTCTCTCTCTCTTTCTCTCTCTCTCTCTCTATATCATATTCTATTCTATTCTATTTTATTCTGTCTGTGATCCATAATAATCCTGATGTTTGGGAAATCATATCATCTATATCGTGGCTTTTCAGTGCTACAGTATGAAACATTTCATATATATGAGTACATATAAGTAACATATATGACTATATCAACTACATATATATATATATTTATGATTGATACATATAGTAAATCCATGCCTAGATTGTGAGCTGTATTAAAGACTTTCATGCAAATATAATGATTAAATACTATTCCATCTTTCTCCCATCATTTGAACTAAGCTAAATTGCTAAACATATAGCATGAATTTCTAAACAACTCATGATGCATTGATACAAGTAGTAATTCATACTTTAAAATAGGTTGTTCTCAGAATAAGAAAAATGTGCCTAAAGTGATAAAAATAGAGAAAGATGAGAGAATTTGATATCATTTAACATAGAGAAGATAAAGCTAGTTTGAATAATTTTTCATATTTAAATAAGTTTTTAAATAGAAATAGTAAGCAGTTGTTTTCTATTTTGGCAGCAGATCAGGAAATGGGCTTAATAAATCATGAGATAGTTTAATTAGATAAAAGAAAACCTCTATGTCAAAGTAATAAACTATTAGCGTGGACTACTAAGGGAGATATTAAGTATTTATACCTGGAAATCTGCAAAAAGAACATAAACAACCCTGTATCCCTGCCTAAGAAAGGCAGGCTGCTGAACAATATGATCTCAATAGTCTTTTCTAATTTTTTATTTTATAGATATCACTCTTTCTTTGCTTTTCTTCCAGCTTCTCTGCAATTTACAATAATACATTAAACAGTAACAATTCCTGGCTTTTTTTTTTTTTAAGATTTTATTTATTTATTTGACAGAGATCACAGTAGGCAGAGAGAGAGGAAGGGAAGCAGGCTCCCTGCCCCCGCAGAGCAGAGCCCAATGCGGAGTTCGATCCCAGGACCCTGGGATCCTGACCTGAACCAAAGGCAGAGGCTTTAACCCACTGAGCCACCCAGGTGCCCCTGGCTTTTCTTTTTAAACACCTCTGTTTATAAGATCATTAACTGTAGTTTCTCTTTTACATTCTGTTGTCAAGAAGTGGAAACAGTGATACATCAGCCAGTTTTTCAGGAAGAATGCGGATTCCAAGGTAGATCACACTTATAATGTATCCCTTAACATACATATAGCAGGTAGATGGCTGGTTAAAACCATCTTTAAATCATAATATTCTGAACATCCCTATGTCTTCAATTTCATCTCCTCCCTTTCTTCTCCATTTCATGTCACTTTAGCCACTCAGATCTTAACCATTTGTCCAATATACCAAATTCTCAGCTCTTTCTATTCTTTGTCCTTAGATTAACACCAGCATGATACAGACCAGATGACCATTCAACAATGTTGGATCAGGAAATTCTGCACATAGGGAACAGCAAATGGAAGGCTCTAAATTCTCTTGTTCCATCATTTTCTCCTGAACATGCATAGACACACATACATGTCATCTTCTTTCTCTTTCTCCTAAATATTTTCCTCTGCTGCATACACACTGGTATTATATCTGTATTTGTATATTTGTTTATTGTCTCCTTCCAGATCATAAGTACTATGATCAAGGACTGTTTACTTTTTTATTCTCTACTGTATTGCCTGTACCTAGAATAGTGTCTGGCACCTGATAGACATTTAATAAATCAACCTTTCACTTCACTTTCAATTTAAAATCCACATTATTTCTGCAATGTCAAAATCTGATGAAAAAAACATATTGTTTATAGCTGTGACTATAGCCAAAGTCAGTGTATTTGTGACTGAATATTATGCTTTCCATCCATATAGTTTGTCATCATGGAAAGAGTATTGTAGTCTGAAGGTGAAGTGGAAAGTACAATTTGCAGAAATCATATCATTTATTCTTTCTAAAATGAATCAAGGCTTATTGTCTTTGGATAAAAATATATTATAAAAAAAACTTAGAGTGAACCTCTTTTCTTCATATAAGAAAACACTTGCTGTTTAAAAAATGTGATTCTCTCTCTGATGTGAGAAGAATTTATTCCATTCCCTATCTGAGAATTTCATTGCCATTTGCATGTTGCCTGGAATACAAATTGTACTTAGTAATCAATCAGTGTTTAATTGCCGCTCAAGTAAACCCTTGTAATCAGACTTGCTGTAAAAATGTTAAGGTGTGCAAAAAGCATAAGGTGGCATTTTCCCCTCCTTCTTATTATGCCTGTGTAACTTCCATTAATACTAATAGGAGGCACAGCTGGTCGTCAACAGGAGATTACAGGTTGCTGCTTAAATCATATTTTATTTTTATACCTTGGCAAGATTTATGTATTGAAATCAGGTGGCCAGATTTTTGCTGTTGTTAAGAAAGCTTTTACTCTGAAAGAATGAGATTGGGGGAGGGAAATTGAGTTTCAAATTTTTTATTTTAGGAATATAAAGACTCGAAATCCAAGCAGCAGCTTGTCCTTATACAGCAAGTCTGTCTTATTCTTTAGCACCAGCTGGAGTCCCATTTCTAATTTGCGGTGAAGAATTAAGTGATTTGAGACCCATACCCTGGAGTATTTGACCTCCAATGTCAACCAGCTAGCTTGCAATTCCCTTGGCTGAAAAGTTTCCCCAGAATTGATTTGAACTAACATCAGTTAAAATACTCTGCAATTTAGTAGTAAATATCACTGCAAATCTGAGTACAAGTTTATAGCCATGAAAATAAACACACTGTAGAATGTTAAGGAAAAAAGTTTAGGAAACATGAAAAGCCTTGGTGATCAGAAATGTGATAATAGAACCTTTCACCCCAAGGTCATTAGTTTGAGTCTGGCTTACCGGCCGAAGACAATTGTTTATAGCATATGCATGCTATGCCAGTGCTCTCAAACTCATTTCTTTGTGGTCGGGTCCATTTGTCATAAAACAGCTATTCCTGTCTTTCTCAAATGCCATGGTATTGACAACCCTAAAGGAGAACAGAAGGACTAATAGGGACAGGGTTAGGGCAAAATCCTCATTACCCCAAAAGCAAATCAGTCTGCTTTTACCTCAGTCTTCCTTTTCTCATGCTGTGGCTCCCATATGGATTGCTGCCCATTTTTCTCAATGCCAAATCTAGTCTTTCAAGTCATTCGACTCATTCCTTCTCCTTCTCCATGATACTTTTCTCAGTAATCCCTGTCATTAGTACCTTTTTCTCATCCCTGACCTTGCTTGGTAATCAGTTACCTGATAGTAAATGGATTACCAGTGTAACACTATTCTAGATAGGAGAATAAATGTCCCCATTCCCCTAACTCTTGTTAAACTCCTCTATTCTCAGTCTCTCTTCATTTTCTCCTTCCCCAGCTTCCACTATAGTTAATTAACAATATCCCATGGAGTTATATTCTGCTTCTTACTCCAAAATCTCACCTGGCTTCTGACCCTAAAAACACTTGCCCTGACAACTTTTTTTTTTTTTTTTTTGCTCTGTCCCTAATTTGCCACTGCCTACCATGATTTGCTGTACTACCTACCCTAAACCATGAAGGGTACAACAAAGCCTAAAACCAGAGAAATCGACATTCATTTGATATGATAAAGTGGATCAAAGAGGAAGTGGATAAAAAGTGTGAAGAAGAAGGTAAGATCAAAAGGTACATTCTGAGAATTCCTGGTTGGAAAACTAGATAGTGATTGATTACCTTTCATAGTCCATTTTCCCATATTTATTAGTTCCATGTGTTTTCTGGGGTACTTAGTACATTTAATAATGCTTATCAAGTATATTATGAATTAATTTAGCCTTATGACTTTGTTCAGTTCCCCAAATCTTGAATATGCATGTTTTTTTCCATGAGTAAAACTACAGGGTGGGACTTAGTAATAAAAAGAGCTACCGTTTATTGAGAGATTACTTTATGCCAGGCACTGCATTTACTGTATGTGTGGATATATATATATACATATATATATATCCACTATATATATCCACACATATAGTAGAATGAAGAAGGAAAGTTGTATTTCTGTGCCATTGTATATCAATTCTTGCTTATTTAAGTCTTCATCACCAGGTAAGATTTTGTTGAATATAATAATCCATTAACTCATTATTTCTTTTTTTATCTTTAAAAACATACAACATATTACTGACCACTGAATAAATACTCAACAAGTGCTTGAAGCTTCAGATTGATATTTTAATAATGGAAAGTTAAAGAAATTCAGAGATTTGTGCCCCAGCAAATCTTAGTTTCAATTTGAAAAAAAAAATATATATGTCCTACTTCCTATTACAGTAGTCAGTACTACATATAATACATATCTCAGTTTCCTTTGATTTTGAGGGGTATATGATCATTTTTTCCTCACATTTTATTTTTTTCTGAATCTGTGGTAAGAAAACTGTAAAACAAAAGGTAAAGGAGGAAATATAAAATACTCATAATTCTGCCATCAGTGCTTTAATCTATGTCAATTCATACAATTGGTATTATTTTAATAACCTGAATTTGTACTCTGGCTTTGTTTTACATAACACAAAATATGATATTTAATAGATTCATGTTATTCTAAATGTGGGGTATTCAATAATATATTGGTAAGTATAGGTTAGGCTCTGCTGCAATAACAAATTACTCCAGAAATTTCAGAGACATAAATCTTTACTCATACTACATACCCTTTTTGGGTTGACAGGGAGCCTCTGCTCCATATAGTAACTAGGACCTAGATTCCAGAGGTTCTACTTTCTTTTGATAGCACCTTCTGGAGCATGTGACCTCCTCAGTTACTTCATCACATTTGAAAGGTACAGGGAGTTTTCATCTGAGCAGCTAACCACTTAAACCAAAAATGACACGTCATTTTTACTCATAGCCCAATGGCCGGAAAAAGTTACATCACCCTGCCTAATTGCAAAGGGGATAAGGACTGTAAGGAAACACATGGAATATTTTATATAACTAGTCTTTCTCAATTTCTTCCTTTAATATAACTGTTCTCACTTTATATTTACAGTGACTTCTCAAAGTTATGGTTTTTAAGAAAGGTATCCTTTCCTTTTTTCAAGTGTTGATAAAAATGTAGTAGTTACTAACCTTAGACTTCAGATGCAGTTACATTCACCAGAAATATCACTTAATTCTCTAATTAGAACTTAATTTTTATTTTGAATCCTTAACTGGCCAAATGGAAAAATAAAAATATCAGCCACTGTAAAGCTGCTTCTCCCTCTCTCGCAGAGTGGCTTCTAAATTCTAGGGGGTTGATAAAGTGCCAAAGTCTCAGTAAGAGGGTGTAGACACCTGCTCTTCAGTCATTTTCACTTTTCTGTGTGATGAACGATGACATGGCCATCATCTATTTTGTTCTTGGTCCACACATGTAAGTACAGATTGCTTCTCTTTCCTGAAGACAAGCCTTCCAGAGCATCCTGCTCTCTCTTCCCTGGGGCACAGGGAACATATTATTCTGCAACTCTGGCCACACTAGAAATTTCTCAGAGCTGGGATGAGGGTTAGGAGTTATGAAACATGTAGGGATCAGGTTCTTTTCTCAGAAACCTGGCAGTGACTAAATTTTTTTTTAAAGATTTTATTTATTTATTTGACAGAGATCACAAGTAGGCAAAGAGGCAGACAGAGAGAGAGAGGAGGAAGCAGGCTCCCTGCTGAGCAGAGAGCCTGATGCGGGACTCAATCCCAGGACCCTGAGATCATGACCTGAGCCGAAGGCAGTGGCTTCACCCACTGAGCCACCCAGGGGCCCAATTTTTATCCTTGATAGGAAGATGAGCAATATAGAAATTGACGGATCACATTTTATCCCAAATTTTATGATAAAGCATAACCTTGTTCTTGGATATCAGCTTTTGAAATGAAAAAGCTAAAATTTAACTCTTTTTACTCATGTTCTGTTTAGTAACCCTTATCTGAGGCTGTAATCACACCAAACGAATGGGGAAAGGCAAAAAAAAAAAAAAAATAAATAAAGAGAGAGAGAGAAAGAGAGAGCGAAGAGCAGAAGAAAAATACTTACCAGTTTATCAAAATATTATTCTATAACCTGCTGGTGAAGTCCTCATGCCTGGTTACTTCTGTGTAAGGTAGTCACATTCAGCACCATGCAACTATGTTATCTTATAATACCTGACTGTCCAGTGTTTAGTTGGGATCATGGCACCAAAATTCTCCTGTAATAATATGTGATCCAATCATATTCTCAACCTTAGAATTTTACTTAGAGGCTCCAATGTTCCAAATAAAATTTAACTGTGTATTTTTAGAAATGGTGGTGGTGGGACAAGGGGTTGTTGTTATTTGTTCATTTGTCAGTTGGTTGTTGCTTGTATCTGTCACTGGGGAAAGGTGACTCATTAGCCATAAATATCATTTCCTCCTTCCCTTCATCTGGTTCCTGGAAGCCCTGTCAGTGTGTTTATAAAGAGCTATTTTCCAGGCTTCCTATAACTTTACATGGTGGAAAGACAAAGAGATTGAGAGACTATGAGAGAGAAAGATTGGGATAGAGAGTGAGGGAGCACTCATAAGCAACTCTCTCTTCCTTTCCTTATAAGATACAAATCCCATCATGGGGCCCAACAATCATCTGAACCTAATCATCTCTCAAAGTCTCCATCTACAGATATTATCACATTGAGGATTAGGGATTCAATATATGAATTTTGGGAGACACAGTACTCAGTTCATAACAGTGTGTGTGTATATGTTTAGCATGTTCTTACTTTTTGGCACTACAAGATGTTCCAGACTCATATATTCCCTGCACCAATTCTGGAAGCAGTCATTGCTCCAAGGATCCCCAGTTCCTTTTATTGGAGAATGGTATTAGAGACCAAGATTGGTATACCAGGTGGGCTTATTGCTAGTGGAGTATCATTGTTTCTAGGTTTTCTCAGCAACTAGAGCAAAAAAATATGTGTGTGTATACTAACCCTTGTATATGTAAATCTCCATGAATATTTTTCTATGTATTCATCTGTGCCTATATCAAGCTAAATATGAGTTCCTACTCATGTTTCTATCTCTAATCCATTACCAACTCAATCATTATAACCCTCTCCACTTGATTTTCTCTGTAACATCCTATTCCCAAAGTAAGAAACCTGGCTCTCATCATCTTTACTTACTTATTCAGCGTCAGTGTGTATGTATGACAGTACCAGAATTGTTACCCCAAAACCCTATAGGAAGCAACTTTACCAAATATACTGCAGTGCTTATGTATAGTTACTTTTGCCTTTTGCTTTACAGACTACTAATTTCCAATTTTGCTTTTGCTAGCACCTGTTCCCCTACTCACTTTGGTGTGTTTATTTCTTGTATTTATAATACAGCTAGATTCTTTTGTCATAGTTTGCATTCCCTCATGATATCTCCTGATTTCCTAAATGATGTCTTTTTAACTTACATATAATAAGGTTTACTACTTTTGCTATAAAGTCCTATGAGTTTTGACAAATGCATTATGTACTCACTATTAGGATACAGAATAGTTTAATTGACCTAAAATACCTCCTGTATTTTGTCTATTGAAACGTTTCCTCTTCTGGAACCCTTGGTAACTGTTGGCCTTTTTACCAACTGTGTAGTTTTGCCTTTTTCAGAATATCATATGAATGGAATCATACAGTATGTAGCCTTTTCAGACTGGCATTTTCCACTTAGTAATATGCATGTAAGATTCATACATATTTTTGCATGGCTCGTAGCTCACTTGTTTCTATCACCGAATAGTATTCTGTTACATACATATACCATAGCTTGTTTAACCTTTCACCTACGGAAAGACATCTTGATTGCTTCCAACTTTGGTGATAAACAGTCATGTGCAAAATTGATTTTTGGCTTTATCTTAAAAAATCTTATTTAGGTATAATTCACATACCATAAAATGTATCCTTTAAAAATACATATATATATTTTTTCTTTTTAAGTATTTTTAAGTACAATCGCAATGTTGGGCAACCAACACCACTAATTCCACAATAATTTCAGCATCCCAAAATGAAATGTTGTACCCATTGACACTTATTCCCTATTCTCTCTTGCTGTCAGCCGCTGGCAACCACTAATCTACGTTCTGTCTCTATGTCTTTGTCTATCTGGACATTTCATATAAATGGAATCAGACATTTTATCTTTTCTTTAAGATTTTATTTATTTGACAGACAGAGATCACAAGTAGGCAGAGAGGCAGGCAGAGAGAGAGGAGGAAGTAGGCTCCCCACTGAGCAGAGAGCCCGATGTGGGACTCGATCCCAGGACCCTGAGATCATGACCTGAACCGAAGGCAGAGGCTTTAACCCACTGAGCCACCCAGGCGCCCCAGACATTTTATCTTTTGTGTCTGACTTCTTTAACTTATAATTTTTTCAAAATACATCCATGTTGTAGCATGTATGGATACTAATTCCTCTTTATGTTTGAATAATATTCTATTATATGGGTATAGCATGCTTTATGTCTTTGTCACTTAATGGACATTTGGGTTTTTTCCGCTTTTTGGCTATTAAGAATAGTATTGCTATAAACATCTATGTGCAATTTTTGTATGAATAAATGTTTTCATTTATCTTGGGTATATATACCTAGGAGTGGAATTTCTGGATCCTATGATAGCTCTATCTTTGACTCTTTGAGGAACACTTATGCCATTTTAGATTCCTGCCAGGAATTTGTGAAAGTTGTGATTTCTCTGCATCCTCACCAGTACTTTTAATTGTCCATTTTTTAAATTACAGCCATCTAATGGCTATAAAGTGGTATCTTATCAGGGTTTTGATTGGCATTTCTTTAATATATAATGACTTCAATTATCTTTTCGTATCTTCCATGTGTAGATTTTTATATGAGCATAGTTTTCAAGTCATTTTGATAAATATTTAGAAGCACTATTGTTAGAATATGTGTTAAAGCTTTAGTTTCTTTATTTTTATTTAATCAAAGACATGTGATATGAATAGCAACTGGTATTTGTGGAACAAGGCCTACTGTTCCATATTATGAAAGCTAGGCATTTGTTAACCAGAGAAGAGGCAGAAAGCTCAACTTGCCCTATGTAGTTAGTTGTTCCTTGAGTGTGGGGAGGAGAGATATCACTTTCTAGGGGAGTTTGCCAAAGTAATGGGGTACTTTGGTTGTCACAATAACTAGTGTGTGCTATAGGCATTTAGGGTCTTTGGCCCAAGCAATATTGTGCAATGTGTGAAGGAGTCCTTGCACAATTAAAAAATTCCTGATCTCAAATATCACTGAACATCTTGGGTGAATAAATTGCCAGACGTATGAGTCAGCAGAAACCAAGAGATAGAAAAAGTAAAGAGTAAGATTCAAAATTTGCAGGTGATAAAAACCAACATGGAAGGGAAATACTGGCTAATTTGACAACTTTCTGGGACTGAAAGGTGGTAACATCTCCTTTCTAGAATTGTCTTCCATCTTAAATCATCTTGGTACCTCTACGGAATGAGTTCTGGGTTCCTTGAGATTCTTATTTTCCATCTTTGTATTTTGTGTCTTCATATTGACTACCAAATATTATTTAGATTAATTAAATGAATGTCTGATTTTTACAATCAAAAGATGCTAACTAGCATACTTTTCCCACATAAAGATGTGGAGAGTGTGACGTTTAAAAAAGGGAGTTCAAGTTCCCACTTTACTCTGAAGTTTTTTATTATAAACTGTTAGTACTAATATTTGCATTGTGGTTAAAACATTATAAATAATTGTAGCATTTTTAAATATTAACCTGGCAGGCTCATTATTTGGGATACTTTAGTAAGTTGTTTTTTTTCCTATGTGATGCTAACAAATTAGTTTCTCAGGACACTCCAAATTATGAAATTGAAGCCAACTTTATTTTATTTTATTTTATTTTTGGAGAGAGAGTGTGTGCAGGTGGGGTAGGGGTAGGGACAAAAGGAGAAGGAGAGGGAATCTTAAGCAGGCTCCATGCTGGGCTCAATCTCACAACCCTGAAATCCCAACTTGAGCCGAAATCAAGAGTCAGAGCTCAAAAGACTGAACCACCCATGTGCTCCCAAAATTGAAGCCAACTTTATTTTTTTTAATTTAAATTCAATTAGACAACATATAGTAGATCATTAGTTTCATATGTAGTGTTAAATAATTCATCAGTTGCATATAGCACCCAGTGCTTATCGCATCATGTGCCTTCCTTAATGCCCATCACCCACTTACCCCATCCCCCTACTCACCTCCAACTTTAAGTTGAATACATGGGTAGAGGAAAAAAGCCAGTACTTTGCAAGTTTATTCACACTATGTGATACATTAGTTTTAGAGGTCTTAGTATTTTGCTAATGTATTCAACATTATAAACCAGGCATAGAACTTTTTAACTTGTGTCCCATTGATAGGAAAGACAGCTTAAGTTGTAGAGAAGTAGAACTTTGTTAAAAGAACAACCAGGTCACGTTCTGTATGTACTAAAGCATTTAATTCACATATACTTGAATTTTTCCTGTTAGTAAAGTGTTCAATTCATTTTATCTTAGTGAGTAGAGATGAAAATATCATGTTCTCTATCAGTAGCAGCCAACTCAGTAAGTAGTGATTAAGCCATGGAGTGGTCTGTTCCATTGGTGGTTCCTGATGAGTCAATCTTCTGGTATTCATCCTCTTGTGCAATCCTCTTTCCTTGAATCCGGAATGGAGCAATGATGTGCTTAACCAAAATATGCCTGATAGGACACTGTGCCAGTTCCAGACCTCAGCCTTAAAATGTCTGGCAGCTTCCACTCTTGCATTCATAGGAATCTTGAGTCTCCAGATGGGAAATTCAACCATGCCTCTAGAAAGACCATATGAAGAAGCACCGATGAGAGTGAGAAGCCCTGAGACTATGTGGGGAGAGAGAGATGCCTAGCCCTTTCCACTTCCTTACTACCTGAGTAGTGAGCTGAATTTACCTGTAGGAGTGACGGGCGGTAGTTCGAGCAAAAGAATCAGAAGCTGAGCCCAGCTCAGACTGCAAACTTGTAAGGAAATAAAATAGTTGTTTCAAGTCAGTAAGTTTTGGGGTATTTATTTTTGAAGCAATGAATAACCAGGAAAAAAAAAAATACGTACTGAGTGTCTGGGGCTGCAGTGTGTCAGGGAGGCATAAAGAATAGATTGATTTCTATTTTTTTCTATTTTTTTTAATTTCTATTTTTTTAAATATATATTACTGTGGTAAAAACACTTAACCTGAGATCTAGTTTCTCAAAAAATTGTTAAATGTTAATGATACAATACAGTATTGTTGACCACAGCGGTACAAGGTCATATAACAGATCCCTAGAACTTATTAATCTTGATTAACTAAAACTTTATGCCTTTGATTATTAATTCCCCATTTCTCCTCCTCTACTTCCTGGCAGCCACCATTCCACTTCAATTCTATGAATTTGGCTTTTTCAGATACCTCATAATAATGACTTCCAGTTTTTGAGCTGGAGTATGGTATACATCTTTTCACAGGAATTTTTGAAAATTATATTTTTATCAGTAATATATTTCAGCTACACTTTTAATGATCTAAAATATAGCGTGGAATATTAATTATATTTAATAATTTTGTGGGCAAGTAATTGTCGACTTCTGTCAATTATACTTCAATAATTTTTCTGATTTTCAACTTCTATTAAGTAACTTAAAAATGAATTTTTGAAACATACTAATTTACTGGGTGTTACCTGTATCATCACATGCAGTCCTTCAAGGTATAATTTCCAATTATTGCAGTAATTCAGGCAAGGGAGAAATTTGGACCTGCCTGAATGATTCAAGAAAGATGCAAACCACTTTAGTATCAGGAACTGATTCGAAGGAAAGACTTGGAATGAGCCAGGCATAGAAGAACAAGACAGACATTCTAAATGAGGTGTGACATGCTCAGAAGGACAGCAGCAGGGGAGAAGCTGCCATGTTAGAAGGGCACATAAGGATTTGGTTTTTAATCACACTGAATGGGAGAGGAGGGTTTTTAAAAAATAACCCAAAGGTAACTTAGCAAAGAAATTACTTATTAGGCTATGTTTTAGACTTACAGATTTAGCAGTAGTTCCCAGGACAGAGTAGAATAGGGAAAGATTTGACAAAATCATGAAAAAAATTTTACTGGCATCCAATATTTTTAGCAGCTTTCTCTAGTACTCAAAAGAAGGGTGTTTTTTTTGTTTGTTTGTTTCTTTTTTGTTTTGCTTTTTAAAAATAGAAATGCAAAATATTTATAAAAGATGTCAATAAGTACCCTCCTTTTGCAGTTTTGTCAAATACTTTCATGTAATGCCATAATAAAAATAATTAGACTATCATATCTTCTTTTTTAAAAGATTTTATTTCTTTTATTTTAGAGAGAGAGAGTATGTAAGTGAGGAGAGGATCAAAGGGAGGTGGAGAGTCTCAAGCAGACTGTGCTGAGTACAGAGTCTGATGTAGGGCTCCATCTCCCCATCTTGAGATCATGATCTGAGCTGAAACCAAGAGTTGGTCACTTAACCAACTGAGCCACCCAGGCCCCATAGGCTATCATATCTTCTTGATCAAAAAGGCAGTTCTTGATCATACATCTTTGGTGATCATCCTGGGCTGTTTTATCATACCTTAAGTATCATGGAACAATTTTGTTTATAGCAACTTCCCTTATTCCCTCTATTGTGCTTGTATATGTATATATGTGTTTTTCCCTTTTTCGTCTCTTATTCTGGACAAGATTCTTCATATTTTGACTGGTATTAAACAGGAGAGCATTTTCATGCATATTTAAATGTCACTAAAATAAATGTGAATTTATCTTTTTAAGATGAGAAAAGATGTTCAGGAAAAAAAATAATGAGCTAGGCACTAAAGAATAATGGAGTCAGGATGAAAAATGAAATGAGAAATATCCTCTTTAATTCTCAGTTTAGTCCAAAATACTTCAGGATATCTTACACCAATGCATACCTATTCATATTATTCATACCTTCATATTATTTGCAGTTATATAGAAAATATCACAGGAACTGAGAGACCAATATCTTCTTGAAATTTATTGCTTTTGTAAACTTTTTATAACCAAAGAATTTGTTTGTATGCAAGTACTATTCAATGGGTAGGCCTCATGCTTAGTATCCAGTTATGACTAGACTTAATACCAATTTATATTCCTAGGAGGATGGGCTGGGTTAGTATTTTTTCTCACACACAACCTGGAGATTTATTATATTATATTATATTGCATTATATCATGTACAACTTTGTAGAAATTGGTGAAAGCTTTTCCAAATTTGGTAAAGCTTTCTAGAAGGCTTTGTAATTAGCAGAATTTCCTGGATTGGTCTCAAGGTAATTTAGGCTTTAGTGACCTGTAAAAACAACATGAGGCAGACTCATGGCCAGAGTCTCATGGTCACTCATGGCCAGAATTGATGTTATATGTGTTTCTGTGTTTTAGAATGTTACATCGTATCACTGGATTACAGATAATCTGTATCCCATTGAAATACATAGCCACAAATTTTAACTGAATAAAAGATTGAATTGGGTAAGAAGCATGGTAAAAATTTCCAAAATACAAAGTCTGCATATATTTTTAGGTTTATCTCTTTTAGAATCTATACTATAAAATATGGAAATTCTTAAAAATCTCAAAAAGCTGCATGTTTTTGGAAAGCATAACTCTAAATGGATCTAATTTAAGTTTTAAGTATTATTTGTGATAAAATATTAAAGGTAGTTTTTTATTTGAAATATTTAAATTAGAGATGCCTGTAGATTAATTTCAAAAATTAAAACTCATAATTAGTTGTTAATTCTAATTCTTTTTGCTATCATATAAGTGTAAAAATATATTTTTATCTCTAAGGTAACATAATGAGCCATGAATCTAAGATTTGAAAAAGTATACTAATGAACTTTTAATTCCCTTGTGCATATGTTGGGAGGTTTTTTTTGTTTTTTTTTTGTTTTTGTTTTCCAAAGCATATCTGAAAGTATAAAGAATCTCTTTTCAGTGTTTGATTAGCAGCAAAATTAGTGAGCTAGAAACATTATTCATAATACAATAGAAATGTAGGGAATTTGGAAACTCTCCAATTGGGTATTTGGAAACAGACAACTTAATTTTTCTGAGGTTGGGAGACAAATTATTGATTACATTTTTTTCACCAAAGGATTCTCTTTAAAATGGATCTGAAATGTTGGTATCTTTTGCTAAGAGAACACTCATCCTCTGCTACATAATGCTTGGCACATAGTAGAAGCTCAATAAATACTTTTTAAAAAGTAATACTAGATGCAAATATGCACCCTAATTATAAATCTTCTGAGCTGTTCCTTATTTAAAATTAATGAAAATTGTGGTTTATTTTTCAATCTTATGGATTCTCCACAGCAAGGAGATATGAACATTAATGCCATGTTTGGTGATCTTGTGAAACAAGTTTGTGATTTATAACATTTCGACTCAATATTTCTATTTCTAATGTACAGATATCTGATTCCTAGAAAGTATTAGGGACTGTTTTTGTGTATGTATCAAATGCTTTGATCTTAGTGTTTTGTTTTGTTTTTTAAAGATTTTATTTATTTATTTGACAGACAGAGATCACAAGTAGGCAGAGAGAGAGGAAGGGAAGCAGGCTCCCTGCCGAGCAGAGTGCCTGATGCGGGGCTTGATCCCAGGACCCTGGGATCATGACCTGAGCCAAAGGCAGAGGCTTTAACCCACTGAGACACCCAGGTGCCCCGATCTTAATGCTTTTTAAACTTACATTTAAAAATATAAACCTGATCAGAGCACCTGTGTGTCTCACTCAGTTAAGCATCTGACTCTTGATCTTGGCTCAGGTCATGATCTCAGGGTTGGGAGATCAAGCCACAGGTCAGGCTCCAAGCTCAGTGGGGAGTCCACTTGAGATTCTCTCTCTCCTTCTGTCCCTGCCCCCCATGCTCTTTTTCAAATAAATGAATAAATCTTCAAAATTTTAAAAATATATATGTTTATATATATATGAACTTGAACAATAAAAGAAAGAATAAAAGTGTCTAGATTTTTTAAGTTTTTAAAGTATCTAGATTTTAAATGAAATATTTAGAAGAGTATTTCTTAAGCTATACCCATTCAAATTGAAAGCAGCATAAGAAATTAGGCTAAAATGAGTTTTCTCTGTGTTTAAGAGTAGGGTATATATTTGGTTTAGTATTGTGCATTGCATCATGCAATAAATGGAAAAATAAATGGCACTTCTTGTGGCTGAGTAGAAGTTTCAGTTCCCAAGTTGTGTATATATTAAATGAGAAATGTTCTTAAATATTCAAATATTGAAAAATATTCAATATTCAAAACTTAAGGAAGTTCTTCCACTGTATAGGAGAGGCAATGTTTACAGTAAAGTTTGAGTAGGATGAGGAGAAAGAGAATCAAAGATGAATAGGAATGTAAGTAAGGATAGCCATGAACTAACCAAAAGTGTGAAAATATACTTTTATTATTCACTGGACAAGAAAATTACAGACCCAAAGATGCAGAAAATCCACACATTTTGACATGTGTGACTTAGTTTCAGTTTAAAAGATGCTGCTAAATAGAAGCAGAGAAACAAGCTCAGATACTTCCAGATGAGGCTGGCATCTGGAAGAAGGGACAGGCATTTCAGGCTTTCTTCTAATCTACCACTGAATCTATGGATACCATTGTCAAGGATTTACTGATAACCTCACATGTATATATATATACAATACTATGTTAAAGGATGAGAAGACAGAGAATTCGCAGGCAAGTTTCTTACATTTTACAGTCTTATTAGAAGGCCAGGAAACAGCCATGGAATGAAAAGAATATCTCATATAACCTGCCATGTTCCAAATATGTATAACAAAATATAAGTACTATGTGTATGTAAGGTGGGATGTGGTAAGCGTTAAAAACAAGTAGCATAGGGAGCGCCTGGGTGGCTCAGTTGGTTAAGCAGCTGCCTTTGGCTCAGGTCAAGATCCGAGGCTCCTGGCATCGAGCCCCACATCGAGCCCCCCATCTGGCCCCTTGCTCAGCAGGGAGCCTGATTCTCCCCTACCAGCTGTTCCCCCTGCTTGTGCTTGCTTTCTCCCTCTCTCTCTCTCTCTTTTTCTGTCTGTTAAGTAAATAAAATCTTCATTAAAAACAAAGCAAAACAAAAAAACAAGTAGCGTGGGAGCATAAAAGTTGGAGAGATCAAAATTGGAAAAAAAGAAATAAGATTTTAATAGGCTAAGATTTCATGTGGAAGGAACAGTGTAGTAAAGGTATTAGCTTTGGTAAGATAGAGCAGGATTTTAGAGTTGCCCTGAGTGAGCATACAATGTGTATAATGGTATAAAAGTCTAAAAATGATTGACCATAGTAATAGAGAATTTCAAATGTTGGGACAGGAGGTACTTAATCATATTACATAAACCTGTGAAACTATTAAACGTCTTTCAACACTCAAATCCTGGGGTTACATTGTGAGATACTGGATTTAGAAAGAAAACCCTGGTGGAGAGCAGTGAAAATGAAGTGAAGGTGGAGGGACAAGTTGGAAAGTTACTATAATGATCCAGGTGATAGTCATTAAGAATCTGAACTAGGGCAGTAACAGAAAGAATGGAAAGCAGGAGACAGATGATATTGCAGAGATTGAAATAAATATACAATGCAATCAAGTGAATATTAGGATAGATAAAAAAGTAAAGATGTGAGTAATTATTATTTGTTACAGATCTTATATCTATATTTATGAGGACTGTTACCTAAAATTTTATCTTCTTTTCAAATAACTGAATTTTTTTTATTTTATTCTATTTGTGTATGTGTGTATGAATAGAGTTTTATTTAAAGAATTTGGCACACAAAATTGTAGAAGCTGGCAAGTTCAAAATCTACAGGGCAAGCCAGCAGGATGGAGACCTGGAAAGCATTTATTTTGCAACTTGAGTCAGAATTTTTCCCCTTTGGGGGACCTCAGTCTTAGTCTCTTAAGGCCTTCAACTGATTAGGTGCAGCCCACCTACACTAGGAAGGATATTTTGCTTACTCAGAGACTACTAATTGATTGGTTGATTGCTTTTGAGTACAGTTGTCACACAATGTTACATTAGTTTCAGGTGGACAACTTACTTATTTGCAGGTTTATACATTATGCTGTGCTCATCACAAGTATAGCTACAGTTTGTCTCATTAAATCACTATTACAGTATCACTGACTGCACCCCTTACACACTGCCTTTTACCCCTATGACTTATTCATTTCATATCTAGAAGCCTGTGTCTCCTTCCCTTCACCCATTTTGCTGAACCCCCATCATCCTCTCCTGTGGCAACCATCAGTTTATTCTCTATATTTATACCTCTGATTCTACCTTTTACTTGGTTTTGTTGTTGTTGTTATTGTTGTTATTTAGATTTTACTTATGAGGGGTGCATGAGTGGCTCAGTTGGTCAGGCATCTGCCTTCAGCTCAGGTCATGATCCTGGAGTCCTGGGATCGAGCCCCGCATCGGGCTCTCTATTCAGCAGAGGTTGCTTCTCCCTCTGCTCCTCCTCACTGCTCACATTCTCTCTCTTTCTCTCTCTTTCTCAAATGAATACATTAAAATCTTTTTTAAAAAATTCCACATATGAATGGAATCGTATGTTATTTGTCTTTCTCACTGACTTCTTTCATTTAGTATAATATCCTCTAGCTCCATCCATGTTGTCTCAAATGGCACGATCTTGTGTTTTTTTATGGCTATGTAATATTCGTGTGTGTATGTGTGCACACATGCACACACACAGTGGCTTTTCTTTATCCATTTGTTTACTGACAGACACTTAAGTTGCTTCCATAATTTTGCTATTATAAATAATGCTGCAATAAACATAGGGGTAATATACTATAGTGGAATTATTGGATCATATGGTAATTTTATTTTTAATTTTTTGAGGAAACTCTTCCCTGTTTTCCACAGGAGCTATACCAATTTTCATTCCCACCAACAGTACATAAGGTTTCCTTTTCCTCTATATCCTCACCAACACTTGTTATTCCTTGTCATTTTTATTTTAGCCATTCTAACTGGTGTAAGATAATATCTCACTGTGGTTTTGATTTACATTTATCTGATGATTAGTGATGTTGATCACCTTGTCATGTATCTATTAGCCATTTATATGTCTTTGGAAAAATTTCTATTCAGGTCCTCTTTCCATTTTTTAAATCAGACTGTGTTTTTTATTTGTTTGGTATTGAGTTGTATAAGTTTTTACTATATTTTACTTATTAACCACTGATGAAAGAAATTAAAGATGACACAGACAAATGGAAATATATTCAATGATCATGGATTAGAGATATTTTTATTGTTAAAATGTCCATACTACCCAAAGCAATCTACAGATTCAATCCAATCCCTGTCAAAATACCAATAACACCTTTCACAGGAATAGAACAAATAATACTAAAATTTATATGGAATCATAGAAGACCCTGGCTAGCCAAAGCAGTTCTGAAAAAGAACAAAACTGGAGGTATCAACAATCCTAAATTTAAAGATACACTAAAAAGCTGTAGTAATCAAAAAAGTATAGTAGTGGCACAAAAATATACACATAGATCAATGGAACAAAATATAAATCCCAAAAATAAACCCATGATTATATGGTAATTAATCTGTGATAAAGGAGGCAAGCAGATATAATGGGAAAAAGACAGTCTCTTCAATAAATGGTGCCAGAAAAACTGGACAGCAACATGCAAAAGAATGAAGCTAGACCATTTTCTAATACCATACACAGAAATAATCAAAATGGAATCAAGACTTAATTATAAGTCTGAAACCATAAATATCCTAGAAGGGAGCACAGGCAGTAATGTCTCTGACATTGGCTGTAGCAACATTTTTCTAGATAGGTCTCCTAAAGCAAGGGAAACAAAAGCAAATACAAACTGTTGGAATTACTTCAAAATACAAAAGTTTTTGCACAGCAAAGAAAACCATTAACAAAACGACATAACCTACTGAATGGGAGAGGATACTTGCAAATGATATATCCAATAAACTTTTATTTATTTAATGCCATTGTCCAGTATGTGTATCAGAGTAATGCCAACCTAGTACACTGAGTTATTTTGATTATATTTTATACAAAGATATTTGCATTAGTGTGAAGTATTAGAGTATCAGTTGTGGGTATAAAAGGATTTTCTCTCAAATAAGGATTAGTAGGTAAAATCTGCTAAAAATTATGAAATGTGTGAAAAATACATATATTTCCTCTCCGTCAGTTTTATATCTGAAAAAGTTATTCAAAAGCACTGTTGGGAAACGTGCTGGAACAAGAAATATTACTCACCATTTAAACTGACTCATTTGAAGTGGGGTTAAGTATTATCTTGTTTAAGAATGAGAAAAACAGGAGTGCCTGGGTGGTTCAGTTGCCCAAGAGTCTGCCTTCGGCTCAGGTCATGATCCCAGAGTCCTGGGATCCAGACCCTTGTCCAGCCTCTCATCAGGCTTTCTGCTCTCCCACCTCTCCCTCACCCTGCTCATGCTCCCTCTCACTCTCTCTCTCTCAAATAAAATCTTTACCAAAAAAAAAAGAATAAATAACGACCAAATCTGAGTGTATGATAGTTCAAAAAACTTGGAAGGAAACAGCATCTGGATACCCTGGTATAAAAACTTTGTTTCTGGGGCACCTGGGTAGCTCATTCAGTTCAGGGTCCCAGCTCTTGATCTCAGCTCAAGTCTTGGTCTCTGGGTTGTGAGTTCAAGCCCTGCACTGGACTCCATGCTTGGCTTGGAGCCTACATTTAAAAAAAAAAAAAAAAAAAAGTTTCTTTTTTTTTTTTTCCTGACAATGATTTGCTGTGGGATCCAAAAAGAAATATTAGAAAATAATTAGCATTCAATACAATTACGCAAGAATCATTGCTTTTTATAAAACAGAAGGAGAAAGTCATTTAGAGAGACAATGTTCAGATGAAATGGTAAAGAAATGAGTTAAAATAAGAAAATTTAAAGACATTAAAAATTGTATTAAAAGAAAAAAAAATCTATTGATACTCCAAAAAGCTTAATGATGAAGTGATGAATCATTAAATTCTACTTCTGAAACTAACAGTACATTATATGTTAATATTCAGATGTTCAAATTTAAAAATTTGGGGGGAAAAAAGAATACCTGGTTCAACATGTTTGCAAACTGCTAAGCCACCAGTGTTTTCATATTCTGAATAAGAGAAAAAAATAAAACTTTTCATAAGGTAAAACAAAAACAACATAAAATAATAAAATAACTTACATAAGTCACAGGGAAGTAAAGTACAGCATAGGGAATATAACCAATAATATTGTAATAACTTTGATGACATATGGTAACTAGACATAGTGGTGGTGATTTTATAATATGTATAACTGTCAAATTACTATGTTGTACACCCGAAACTAATATAATATTGTATGTCAACTGTGCTTCAACAAAAAAGAATTTTTAGACGTGTTCTACAAAATAAATGATAAAAAATTTAAAAAAACACACAAAAGACAAGAAAAGAGCTTAACAATAACAGAAAATACACCTAAAACAGTCAACAAGAAAGAGAAGTACAATAAAACAATAGAAAGTGACTTGTACTATTTTTAATTTGATGTTTTGGTTAAGTATAAAATGCGGATGGAGGAATTTGAGAATAAGATTAACTCTGTAGATCTTTTCCACAGAAATATGTATATATGCATTTATAGCAAAATCCCATATCAATTTCGAGAGGTTCATAGACCTTTCAAATTGCATTCATGTACCCCATGGTAAGCAGAAGAATTTGCCATATTCAGTGGATCTGAATAATCTAGTTCAATATTCCCAAAACCAGTATTCCATGAAACACATTTTCTTCCCCTGGCTATAACCAAAGTATTCCACAATCAAGTTTGCAAAGTGCTAGAATAATCAATATTAAGCAGATTCCATTACTTTGTTACTTCTCAGAGCCTTTTATATGCAATGTATCAAATACTTAGCTCTTTTTAAAAATGCTTACTCTCTGTTAGGCTCTGTTGAAGGTGTTCAATACATATTCATCTTACAATCCTTATAACACTCCTATGAGATAAATGCTATTATTTTCCCTATGTCACTAGCATGTAAACTGAAGAAAATTGAGATTAAATAAATTGCCCAAATTTACACAGCCTGCCTATAAACTGGGGGATCTAGGATTCAAATAACCTGGTCCCAGAGTCTGTGTTATTAACCTCTACAATAAAGACAGAAAGCAGGGAATATACGGACCATTAAGCTTTTTATTTTGAGGTGAACCTATTAAAAGATAGTATTTATAGAGCATAATATGGGAAGTGGTAACATGATTACTGAGATAGATTGAATAATATACAAATATAAATATATACAAAACTTATACATATATACATAGTTATATATCTTTGAATACTAACAAAATACAGGAATATTTACAAAACTAACAATTCAGGATTTACAAAACTTGATACTTAGTAGGTACGAAAAAATATCTCAATACATTCCAGTCAGAAATTGTGCATATTCTTTATTCTTTGATAATGATCCAAAGATACTAAAAATTATTAACTGCATTATTTATAATTATTCTCATTGATGCAGAGTCTCAAAATAACAGTTCTTGAATGAGATAGAAGTTGGGGGGTTTTCTATTGGTTTTTGTCTCTGTCTCACAAACAATTCTGTCATAAGCCATCAAGATAGATAGAGTAGCTCCTCGATGTCCAGGACCCAGCCATCTTCTATTTGTTTATTCTACACACCCCAACCTGTGGCTTCTATGCTGTACCAGATCCTCTCTCCTTTGTGTTTGTATTCCAGACATTGAGAAGAAAGCATACTTATTTTCAGAGTAAAAGTTGGCATCACTTTACCTATCACAATTCCTGGTTGAACTAAGTCACACAGCAACACCTAGCCTCAGGAGTGACTAAGAAATAGTAGTCTTCAGATTGGTGACCATGTGCTCAACTAAATATTATATTATTCATAAGAATGAAATAACAAATTTGGGGGTCCTGGGGTAGCTGCCAGCTTTGGCCTATTTAAGAGGAAAAACTCTCTTTACTCAGATAAAAGATGAAATCATAACTATAATTACAGAAGGTTTAAAACTGGTGGGATGCTGCCAAATCTATACTCAGAAGAAAATTTAATGCTTAAATGTAGTGATTTTATATTAAACAAGAAAGAATGAAAATATATGAATTAATCATTCAAGCGGAGAAGCTAGAAATAATTCTTTCAAATGAGTGTAAGAAAAGCATAGAAGAATTAATAAAATGGTAGATTAATAATTTATAAATAAGAAAAAACATAGAATGATAAATAAATGTAAATGCTGGCTCTTCCAAAGATCATTAAAAGAGATAAGCTACAGAAAATGCAAGCCAACACAAAAAGATGAAAGTCCTTTACATCATGTATGAAAGAGAGACTGTAATCACAGATATAAAGGGAGATTAGTAATCATGAGCATATACTGGAGCGTCTGGCTAGCTCAGTTGGTAGAGCATGCAACTCTTGATCTCAGGGTTGTGAGTTTGAGTCCCACATTGGGTGTTTATTTTAAGAAAAATAAAATCTTTAAAAAAAGAAAAACATGTATCATCATCTCATCACTCAGTACAATGCCTAGCAGCACACCTGACACAAGTACCAGGATCTTAATTTTAATTAGTTAATAGGCCCTTCCCCCCCCACACACCCAAAGAGCCCTTGTCTATAAAGTATTTAATATATAAATCTGTTATAATAACAAAATCAACTTAAGATGTTGGAAATGTGAATCACCAAAAGCAGAGAAGAAGGAAGGAAATCATTATTTTTGTAGGACATTCCATGTACCAGGTGTTTTACATACTTTTTCTCATTTTACTTAAGCTTTATAATCCTTTAAGGAAGGATTACTACATTTCAAAGCTAAGGAAACTGAGATTCAAAGAGGTTAGTGGTTTGCTCAGTCTCATGATATAAATGATTGAGCAGGTGTCTCTCCTAGTTGGCTTCACTTCGAAGGTGATGTCTTTCCTTTTTGTTCTTCCTGGCTTTTCTTTGCTGAGGAAATTTTATCTATATATCTATATCTATATATCTGAGCAGGTCCATTTAATCCAGTTTATTTTTTTTTCTTCTGATTTTTTTTATTTTTTATAAACATATATTTTTATCCCCAGGGGTATAGGTCTGTGAATCGCCAGGTTTACACACTTCACAGCACTCACCATAGCACATACCCTCCCCAATGTCCATAACCCCACCCCCCTTCTCCCAACCCCCCTCCCCCCAGCAACCCTCAGTTTGTTTTGTAAGATTAAGAGTCACTTACGGTTTGTCTCTATTGTTTTAAATATTGGGACTTTGTATAGACCTTTTTTTGAAAAAGCAGTTTGCTGGTCAAAATATTTTTTTAAATATTTCATGTAGGTGGGAGGGAACTTACCTAAGGCAGAGATTTCTCTCAGGTCTCAGGACAAACCATATTGCTGCTAGTCAATTTTTTTTTTTTTGTTTTGTTTGTTTGTTTGCTTGTTTTAGTCATTCAGACACTTGTATCATAATCAACTCTCCTCTTTGCCTGGTAGGAAGCTCAAAGAGCAGAGACTGGTTTTTCTCCAAAACCCTATAAAACCCATGAATGTTTATAACTAATCGTGTCTCTGATTGTATTTTCTCTAAACATTTGAAGTTTTCTTTGCTTTTTTCCTATGTATTTATTTTACCCATGATGTTCCAAATATTTTTTGTAAGCCCTTTAAAATAGTACATGCACTAAAGTGTTGATCGTATAAAAATATACCAATTGATAATTTCCCTAAGCATTTTCTTACTTTTGAACATTTAGTTGCTTTCATTATATTTTTCTGCTTTTCTAACATAGCTTACTAGCTTGCTCTGACACTAATGATGTTTAAAATTGCCAATTTTACCACTATCATACAAATGGTGGATATCATTATAGTCCACATATACTTTAATATTAGGAATAATAGGACTTTAGCATAGAAAGGGAAGACAATCAGGAATGGGAAGGGGAAGCATAAGGGGATTCTTCTGATAATAGCTTAAATACTTAGGAGGGTGGTGAGCAAACCAAATCATAGTTGAAAAGGATTTGACAGATTCAGGCTTGATTTTGTCCAAGATAATAATTTCTAAGTGTAAACTACTGGGCTGGAGCAAAGCAGCAGGAGTTTTAGGATGGTGTTAATTTTTGTGGTAAGGCCAGTGGTAGTGCCAGGATTTGATGACATCATTTTTCATGTTTTATTGTTTTTCTGTTTTTTAGTGGGGGAAGGGGGAGTTCGGGGAGGACCAAAGGGAAGGGAAGAAAGAGAATCTTAAGCAGGCTCCACATCCAGCACAGAACCCGAAGCAGGCCTCAATCTCACAACACTGAGATCATGACCTGAGCCAAAATCAAGAGTTGGGCCCTTAACCAACTGAGCCACCCAGGAGCCCCCATCATTTTTCAGTTTAAAGGAAAATCCAGCTAACAGCTAGCATTAAGGATCAGGGTCTAATACCTAGGAAGTCATACCTAGAGGTAATTTGAACTGATTTAATGGGCAAAAAAATACTAATTTTCATTTGTGTTTTTTTATAAATTAGTCAGTTTAGCAAATTCTTAAGTGTTAATCAACTAAAGCTGCCTTCACATTAAAACTTTTATAAAGTTTGTCCATCTACTTATTGAGGTATTGTTCTAATATCAACCTCTATGAGCTCTTGGTATAATGAACTCTTTTTAATATTTGCTGAAAATATTTTTCCAATCTTTTTATTTAAATACATAATTATTTACAACTTAGAGATTTATATGTAGATATTAAGTTAATGTACCTTTATTAGTATATTGATCCTTTCAAGAAATACCACTTAAGAGGTATATCCACTTGTTGGTATGATCGAGTATCTTGCAGTAGACCTGTTGAGAACAATAAAAGGAGATTAAAATATACATGCGACCTCTGCACATTCCCTTCCTAATTTTTCTGTAAACCTAAAATTGCTCTAAAAATAAAGTCTATTAATTTTTTAATTTGAATTTTTAATTTTATTTAATTAAATTTTTAATTTGAATGCACATGTCTAAATGCACGGGGGAACTGTAGAAACAGGACTAGGGAGGCATAAGATTTTGGACAGAGGGCAAGTTAAAAGCAGTGAGCTCATAGACTGATGATACTTTTTTTTTTTTTTTCCCTTGAGTGTATTGGATTAGGAAAGGATATGAAAATCCAGACTTTCCTTGTGCAGAATGAAATTAGGAACAATAAAAATAGGAGAGCCTTTGGCAGGCTTCCAGCATAATAAAGGTGAAATTTACACCTGTGGGGCTGATATCCTAGTGGGAAGGGATGAGCTGAAAACTGACATTTGTATGGCAAATTTTCCCCACAGGCTATTTGCCAATTTCTGAAGGTGCACAGATGATGATATCATATGGTGACATTCAATTATAAATTACTAGGCATGCAAAAAGACAAAAATACTTGAATTAAAAAAAAAAAACAGGGTTAAAAACTGGGGAAAAAAGGAAAGAATAACATGATAAATATATGAGAAATTATAGACAAGAACTTTAAAGTAAATATGATTAATGTATTAAAATAAGTAGAGGAAAAGGTGAGCAAAATAGGTGAAAATACTGAGAATTTCACCAAAAATTATATTATGTAAAATAAATGTGAATTTTAGAACTGAAAAATAAAATAGCAAATTGAGAACTTTAAACTTTAAAGAGAGGTAAATAGCAGATTAGGCACAGCAGCATTGAGGATAATAAACTGCAAAATGAGTTAATGAAATTATGCACCTGAAGCACAGAAAAAACGGAAATCCAGAAAAGCCTAAGAGAAATGTATGATGTAGTGAAAAGATCTAATGTACATGTATTTGGATCTCATAAAAAGAGCAGAGAGAACAAGGAAGCAAAATTATTTGAATACATAGTGACCAAAATGTTCAGAGAAGTGAGGAGGAGATCCACTATCCAGTTCAGAAGTTCTTCCAAACTTGAGTAGGCTATATACAAGCCAATCCACACCTCACACCCAGACACACCATAGTAAAACTGACTAAATTTAAAAACAAAAATAAAACTATAAAAAGCCAAGGTAATAGAAATGTTGCCTTGAATGAGCAACAAGATTGATAGTGCATTCTTAAAAGAAACAATAAAAGAACAATAAAACCAGAAGGCAATGAAATGATATCCCAAGTGCTGGAAAGGAATTCTGTCTCGTAAGAAAATATCCTCCAAAAACTAAGATGAATACAGGTTTTCAGATAAATATGGACAGAGAGAATTTTTGCTAGCATAGTTAAACCAAAACTGACACATATCAAAATCTAAACAGAGGTCTTCAGACAGAAGGAAAATAATCAAAAGGAAAAAAGTAATTAAGAAAGGAAAAGTTAAGTATATGAGTAAATATAAATGAATATTGGTATTACATAATAATACTAATGTCTTGAGGCCTGTATAATGTATATATAATTAAATGCATAATAATAACAGAATAATTAACTCAGGATAATTATTTTACAGTATATAGGTCTATAAAATCATAGTGTTACACACTTTAAGTATCTTACAGTTTTGTCAATTATACTTCAGTAGAGCTGAGCACAAATAATAGCACAAAAAGAGAGAGTGGAAAAAATGGAGACAATCCATTCCAAGATCCTTGCATGTCTCAGCAGTGAAAAAATAATAATTTATAGTCAAGGATGTATATTTTAATAACTATGGCAATCATAAAAAAGAAATAGTGGGGAATATGATAGTGGAGAAGTAAAATAATAAGAAATAATTGATCCTAAAGAAGGTAAAAAAGGACATAAAATTATAAAACAAATGGGTTATTTAGACAAGTAATGGTATGATAATACCTATCAATATCAATAATTATACTAAATATAAAAGGATTAAATATTCTAACTAAAAGTGCAAAAAATAAGACAACTATGTTGCTCATTAAAAGTACACCTTACATATAAGAACACAAATGATAAAAGGATATGAAAAGATGTATCATAAAAACATTATTCAAAAGGAAGTTAGGCCTTATATTAAAATAAGACAAATTAGATTTGGAGGCTAGAAGAATTCCTACAAATTATACATATATATATATATATATATATCTAGAGATATATATATATATATATATATATATATCTCCATGGATATTGATGGTTGGATGGATAGATGGATGGATGGATGGAAGAAAGGAAAGAAGGAAAGAAAGGAGGGAAGGAGGAAGAAATGAAAGTGAGCAAGCAAACAAGCTAAGCAAAGATTGACAAGTAAAAAGGAGAAGTGAACAAAACATGTGAGAGTTTAATTCATTAATATGCATAGCTGATAGAATAGACAAAAATAAATTATAAGACTACAGAAGTAGACAACACTATAATTTATTGGCAAAAATTGAACAGTGTGTACAATTATGATAGAATATACATTATCTTTAAATATGTATTGAATAATCTGCCCAAAATCATCTTAATAAGTTCCAGAATAATATAAAATATTCATAAAAATAAAAATTTCAAATAATTTAATAATACAGAGTATAGGCTCAAAGCCACTGCTGAACTATAAAATGATAACATAGATTACTAGGAGATCTCCAACTTTTGGAAATTAAACAATGTACTTTTCAATAATGCACAGTTGAATGACAAAAATCACAAAGGAAATTAGAAAGTTTTATGAACTAAATAACAGTACAGCCTATGAAAACTTTTGGAATAGAGCTAAAGGAAGGTTCCCTAAAGACGATTTATAGCTTTAAAATCTTATATTAAAAAAGAAAAAAAAGGGTGATAATCAGTATCTAACGTTCCATCTCAAGAAACTAGAAAAGTAACAGCACATTAAACGCAAAAATGTAGATTGAACAAAATAATAAAAATAAAAGTAAACATAAATGAAATAGAAAGTAAACACGGAGCAGTGAAATTAAACCAAGTGTGGAGTTGTTTGTTTGTTTGTTTTTTGAATTATAAAATCAATAACCCCCCTTAGGCCTGATCAATTTAAGAAAAAGAGAACATAAACTTACCAATATCAGGAACAGAGATGGAGACATCACTTTAGGACCTACTGATATTTAAAAGAATTAATAATGGATATTTTTAATGACTTTAAACAAATGTATTTGACAATTTAGATAAAAGGAATGAATACCTTGAAAAACAAAATTTGTCAAAGTTATCAGGAGAATAAATAGAATATTGAATAATTAAATATTTTAAAAATTGAACCCATTATTTAAAATTTTACACAAAAAAGCATCGTGTCAAGTTGATTTCACAAGTGAATCTTCCAAGTGTTTATGAAAAAATAACACAAATTCTACACACAGACTTCTAGAAGATTAAAACAACAAAAACAAAAGAACCAGAGGTTACATTTCCTATGCATTTTATGAAATCTGCTTAACCTTGATACCAAAATCTGAATATAATCTTATAAAAATCGAAATCATACAAAATCTCTTTAGTGAGACAGATGAAAAAATCCTGAACCAAAAAGTGCAACTTATCGAAATGGGACCATTTTATTCCATGAACTATAATGGTGTTTTAGCAATCAAAAATGAATCAATATATTGATGGACACTTGTGTTGCTTCCATATCTTGGCTTTTGAAAATAATGCTACAATAAACATAGGGGTGCATGTATCTTTTTGAATTAGTGTTTTTGTTTTCTTTAGGTAAATACCTAGTAGTGGAATTATTGGATCATGTGGTATTTCTATGTTTAATTTTTTGAGGACCCTCCATACTGTTTTCTACAGTGGCTCCACGAATTTGCATTCCTACCAAAGTGCATGAGCTTTTTTGTCCACATCGCTTCCAAAACTTTTCATTCCAAGCCTCTTTTATTTGAGCCATTCTGACAAGTATAAGGTGAAATTTCATTATGGTTTTGACTTGAATTTTAAATTTCTTTTTTTAGCAAGGGGAAAGGCAGAGGGAGAGGAAGAGAGAAAAAAAAATTTAAATAAAGATTTGATTTATTTATTTGCCAGAGAGAGAGTGTGCACATGCACAAGCAGGGGAAACAGGAGAGGGAGAAAGCAGGCTTCCCAACAGGGGATTCAATTCGGAACTCAATCCCAGGATCATGACCTGAGCCGAAAGCAGGCACTTAATAGACTAAGCTGCCCAGGTGCCTCATAAAGTTTATCTTTTTACCACCAATGAAAATGTAAATTGGAATAAGTTTTCTGGAGGCCAATTTGTCAACAGGTATCAAAAGTTTCAGTAATCGGTATGCTCTCTCACAAAGCATGCTAGGAAATGAATAAGACATATATAACAATTTAACTCCAGGTTTTTTCTTCAGAATATAGAATATTGAAATATAGAACAAAACAATTCAAAGAGCCATGTTAAGTGAACTAAGTCAAGCAAAGAGAGACAATTATTATATGGTTTCACTCATATGTGAAACATAAGCAATAGCACGGAAGAACACAGGGGAAGGGAGGGAAATCCAAAGGGGGAGAAATAAGAGAGGGAGATGAACCATGAGAGACTATAGACTCTAAGAAACAATGTGAGGGTTTCAGAAGGGAGGAAGATGGGAAGAGGGGGTAACGGAGTGATGGGTATTGAGGAGAGCACGTGCTGTGATGAGCACTGGATGTTATACTTAACTAATAAATCACTGCATACTACATCAAAAACTAATTATGTACTCTACAGTGGCTAACTGAACATAATTTTAAAAAAAGAATACATCTAGGTTCTTTCCATAGTTTGGCTATTGTGGACATTGCTGCTATAAACCTTCGGGTGCACATGACCCTTCAGATCACTACATTTGTATCTTCAAGGTAAATACCCAATAGTGTAATTGCAGGGTCGTAGGGTAGCTCTATTTTCAACTTTTTGAGGAACCTCCATGCTGTTTTCCAGAGTGGTTACACCAGCTTGCATTCCCACCAATAGTGTAGGAGGGTTCCCCTTTCTCCGCATCCTCACCAGCCTCTGTCATTTCCTGACTTGTTAATTTTAGCCATTCTGACTGGTCAGGTGGTATCTCTTTGTGGTTTTGATTTGTATTGCCCTGATGCCGAGTGATATGGCGCACTTTTTCATGTGTCTGTTGGCCATCTGGATGTCTTCTTTGCAGAAATGTCTGTTCATGTCCTCTGCCCATTTCTTGATTGGATTATTTGTTTTTTGGGTGTTGAGTTTGATAAGTTCTTTATAGATTTTAGATACTAGCCCTTTATCTGATATGTCGTTTGTGAATATCTTCTCCCATTCTGTCAGTTGTTTTTTGGTTTTGTTGACTTTTCCTTTGTTGTGCAAAAGCTTTTGATCTTGATGAAGTCCCAATAGTTCATTTTTGCCCTTCCTTCCTTGCCTTTAGCAACATTCCTAGAAGTGGCTGCAGCTGAGGTCAAAGAGCTTGCTGCCAAAATCCTCAAGGATTTTGATGAATTCCTTTCTCAGATTGAGGTCCTTCATCCATTTTGAGTCTATTTTTGTGTGTGGTATAAGGAAATGGTGCAGTTTCATTTTTCTGTATGTGGCTGTCCAATTTTGCCTACACCATTTGGTGAAGAGACTGTCTTTTTTCCATTGGACGTTCTTTCCTGCTTTGTCGAAGATTAGTTGACCATAGAGTTGAAGGTCTATTTCTGGGCTCTCTAATCTGTTCCACTGATCTATGTGTCTGTTTTGGTGCCAGTATCATACTGTCTTGATGATGACAGCTTTGTAATAGAGCTTGAAGTCTGGAATTGTGGTGCCACCAACTTTGGCTTTCTTTTTCAAATATGCCTCTGGCTATTGGAGGTCTTTTCTGGTTCCATATAAATTTTAGGATTATTTGTTCCATTTCTTTGAAAAAAATGGATGGGATTTTGATAGGGATTGCATTACATGTGTAGATTGCTTTAGGTAGCATAGACATTTTCACAATATTTTTTCTTCCAATCCATGAGCATGGAACATTTATCCATTTCTTTGTGTCTTCCTCACTTTCTTTCATAAGTACTTTATAGTTTTCTGAGTATAGATTCTTTTCCTCTTTGGTTAGATTTATTCCTAGGTATCTTATAGTTTTGGGTGCAATTGTAAATGGGATTGACTCCTTAATTTATCTTTCTTCTTATTGTTGATGTAAAGAAATGCAACTGATTTCTGTACCTTGATTTTATATCCTGACACTTTACTGAATTCCTGTTCAAGTTCTAGCAGATTTGGAGTGGAGTCTTTTGGGTTTTCCACATATAGTATCCTAGATGTCCGTCAACAGATGAATGGATAAAGAAAAGAAGATGTGGTATATATATATACAATGGAATACTGTGCAGCCATCAATGAAATGAAATCTTGCCATTTGCAACGACGTGGATGGAACTAGAGAGTATTATGCTTAACGAAATAAGTCAATTAGAGAAAGACAATTATCATATGATCTCCCTGATATGAGGAAGTTGAGAGGCACCATGGGGGGTTTTGGGGGTAGGAAAAGAATAAATGAAACAAGATGGGATCGGGAGGGAGACAAACCATAAGAGACTCTTAATCTTACAAAACAAACTGAGGGTTGCTGAGGGGAAAGGGGTAGGGAGAGGGTGGTAGGGTTATGGACATTGGGAAAGGTATGTGCTATGGTGAGTGTTGTGAAGTGTGTAAACCTGGTGATTCACAGACCTGTACCCCTGGGGCTAATAATACATTATATGTTAATAAAACAATTAAAAAGTTTAAAAAAAAGAATACAAAATCATTTTTAAAAGTTGGAAAAGTTAGCACAAAAAAAAATTAAAAGTACAATATGACTTAAATTTTATTATTTGTATTTTCCTGGTCTGTATAAATATATACACATATTTACACAAAAAGATTACCTGACATTAAGCATTTTTGCAATTATTATATCATGAACTTCTCATGGTCCTTTCATCCTCAACAGAATTTTGATGATTGAAAAGCATTCTATTATATGGATATACTATAATTTATATTATTCACTTCCTTTGGTTGGTCACATAGGAGAGAGAGAATCTTAAGCAGGCCCCACACCCAGTGCAGACCCTGACATGGGGCTCAATCTCATGACCCTGAGATCATGACCTGAGCCAAAATCAAGAGTTGCATGTTTAACAGACAGCCACCTTGGCACCTCTGAGTTTTGAATTTCTCTAATGATTAGTGGATAAAAAATTTGGATGGAAGAGATCCTGCTATTTGTGACAACATACATGAACCTAGAGTTTATTATGCTAAGTTAAATACATTAGAGAAAGGAAATAAGACATTATTTCAGTTATATATGGAATATAAAGAAATTAATAAAGGAATCAGACCTATAAATACAGAGAACAAACATGATTATCAGAGGAAAAAGGGCATTGGGGGATGGGTAAAATGGGTGAAGGGGATGGGATATACAGGCCTCCAGTTATGGAATGAATAAGTCATGGCAAAAAATATTCAGCATAGGGAATATAGTCAATGGAATTATAATAGCTGTGTGATGATAGATGGTGGCTACACTAGTGGTGAACATAGCATAATGCATAGAGTTGTGGAATCACTATGTTGTACATCTGAAACTAATGTAACATTGGGTGTCAACTATGCTCCAATTAAATTTTTAAAAAATCAGTATAATTGACATTAATGGAAAAAAAAGAAAATACATATATCATATAAATAGATAAAGAAAAATTAAATACCATTGATGGAAAAAAAGTTTTAGTAAGCAAGAAATGGATGGGTAATTCTGGTACAGAATCTACAAATATCATAGTTAATGGTGAATTGTTTAAAGCTTCCCTCAAAGACTGGGGATAAGACAGGGTGGCTGGATTTCCCAGTCAGTACAGAAAGACATGAAGAAATGAAGGAAAGTATATGGATATTATAGGAAGAAATAAAACCATCATTATTTATAAGCAATATAATTATATATATAGTAAATCCAAGAGAATTTGTAGGCAAATTGTTAAATGTATGTCAGTCTATCAGGATCACTACATGCAAGGTCAATATACCAAAGATCTGTAGTACACCTGTATACCAGCAACAAGAAAATATGAAATAAAAATTTTAAAGGTAACTTTTATAATAGCATAAAACAAACTATCCAGAAATAAATCTAACAAAATATGGGAAAACTCTGTATATTGCAAACTGCAAAACTTTGTTGAGAGAAATTAAACACCTTAATAAATGAAAGTTAATATGTGTAGGAAGTGGAAGAAATAATAGTGTGTAAGAAGGCCGTTCTCCCCAAACTGATCTGCAGATTAAATGCATTCCCAGTCAAAATCCCAGAAGAAGGTTTTTTTTGTTTTTGTTTTTGTTTTTTTGGTTTCTTTTGTTTTTTGGGTATTTTTTATTTTGTTTTTTTCTGCTGTAAATTTATTAGCTGATTCTAAAATCTATATAGATATACAAAGATCCAGGAAAAATCAAGGTAATATTGTAGAAAAATAAAATGGAAAAACTTCCTATATCAGTTATCATGTCTTATTGTAAAGCTTTAGAAACTGAAGACAGAATGGCAAAATAATAGACAAATAGACCAAAGGAACAGAGGAGAATCCAGAAACAGACTCACACTAAATTGGCTGATTTACATATGGCAAAGATGACTCCAGGGCAGTGGCGGATAAGGGATACTGGTTCCATTGAATATCCACATGGAAAAGGGATTTCCTTCTGTCTTGTGGCTGAATAATATCCCATTGTGTGTGTATGTATGTTATATATTCCATTGTGTGAGTATATAATAATATCTGGGGTTTGTGTGTGTGTGTGTATGTGTGTGTTCCACCTCTTCTTTATCAATCCATCCATCTACAGATACTTAGATTGTTTCCATATCTTGACTTCTGTAAATAATGCTGTGATGACAGGAGAATACAGATATCTCTTCAAAACTGTTTTCACTTCCTTTGGCTATATACCCAGAAGTGGAATTGCTGAATCACATGATAGTTTTTGGTTTTGTTTTTAATTTTTTGAGGAACATCCATACTGTTTTCCATAATGGCTCTACTAGTTTACATTCCCACTAACGGTGCACAAGGTTTCAATTTCTCCACATCCTTGACAACCCTTATCTCTTGTCCTTTTGATGATATCCATTCTAACAGATGTGAGGTGATCCCTCATTGTTTTTAATAACGTGTATACATATGTTCTAATGATCACAGCTACGCTATTCACTTTAGAAAAAAGTTGCACACAACTCAAATATTCATCAGTAGCAGAATGAATAGGGCACCTGGGTGGTTCAGTCATTAAGCATCTGCCTTTGGCTCAGGTCATGATCCCAGGGTCCTGGGATCGAGCCCAGCATCAGGCTCCCTGCTCAGTGGGAAGCCTGCTTCTCCCTGTCCCACCTCTCACCCCCTCTTGTGTTCCCTCTCTTGCTGTGTCACTCTCTATCTCTGTCAAATAAATAAAATTTTAAAAAAATAGTAGAATGAGTAAATCAGTTGTAGTATATTCATATAATTCATACAATTTAGTATTACCCATGCTATTTAAATGATTCTTTACCCTCAGTTATCCTACAGAGAGGAAATGATAAATCATCATGGCAGAATTTGATATAATCATGTTGGTATTACAGAAGGACAACACTCATACAGATACTGAATTAGAGGGAAGAAAGACTAGGTATGGAGACAATTTTAATATTAAAGACAAAATATAGCTAGGAATTGAGATAAGCCTGAATGCTGGAATGGTGGTAAAGATCTGAGAGATATTCATGAAGTATAATTGGTGGTCAGCTAAATATAGGGACCATGAAAGTAAGGAAATAGTGAAGAATAATTATACTTTGGAATATTTGGTAGATGGTTGTATTAAAAGCTTCTGGTTTTAAACAAGAAGATGAAGAGGTTTGGGTTCTAAGATATTAGAGAGTTTGCCTTTAAATTACTTGTAAGGTGCCTAAATGGAAATATGGAAATTGATGTTAGTTCAGAAGAGATGATGAGGCTACAGGCAAAGATTGGAGAGGTGTCAGGATCCATAGATTAGAAAAATCATTGAAATGACTTTTTTTTCTTTTATCATTAAGAGAAGTGGAAAATAATAAAATCCTTTAAAAAATAATTTAAGGATTGGGTGATGTTTGAAGGGCTGCTACCCTGCAGGGCTAAGATAAATTGTCCCAGTTCAGTGATTTTAAGAATGCTCTCAGTAGCCTCACCAGCTAGGACATAGGTTCCTTGTCTGTAACCTTGACCCCAGTTTCAGCATTTCAACCCATCTTCCTCAAATGGAGGTGTTAATAGAATGTTTTGGTTAATCCCAGACTTACCCTTTGTTCTTGACTTTCTAATCTTTCTCTTCTCTGTATTCTACAAGCTGTGATGACTTTCACCTTACCCCTGTGACCTATTTCAGAGAACTCCAACCTAGGTATAGCCCTCAGAGCCCCTCCTTAGCCAGAAAGGGGATCTATAAGGTGTCAGTGAAGCAGGCAGAAAACTAGCAAACAGAAAAGAACCACGCTGATTGCATGAACACTAGATTTCTAATTGCCCTAACACTTTTTTTTTTTTTTACCACCAATAGTTTTTCCACATTGATGAAAATTAATTGTAACTCTTATTTCTTTCCTGCTATCCTCCTGGCACACATTTATTACCAACATAATTAGTATGTTTTCAGATACTCTACCTTGGGAGAAGGTTCACAGAGTTGAAATCCCTCTTCATAGAATACTGTGCCTTGCCCTTACGATAGCTTTACAATGTTTATCAAAGTATCCCAGAAACTACAAAATTTTCCAATGGCTTTGCTTCTTTTATCCCCTTCTTTTATTTCCTTATTCTCTCTGTTCCTTCTGAAGTTTTATTTCCACATACATGTAGACTTTCTCCTTGTCATAAAATGCTATTCCCATCCCCCTTCCACTAAGCCTATTTTAAAATATATTTGTCCTTTTCTCTCTTACAATATTGAGCTATATCCCAAAAACTTTTTGGTTGACATTTCAGAGGAATTTTTGTATTAAGTATATACTTCATATAGAATCTAGAACAATCAGCTTTCTGTTTGTTTTTTTCACTTATTATAGTGGCTTAACTTAGAGCCCCCTCAGAGTTTCAAGTACATACATGAGAAACTTCATTTTCTAATTGACATTTTCCTTCATGATAGACCACTCATAAGAGGAATCAATTTTAGAAATTACACAACAAATCTATTCTCACTACATTTAAGAGAGGCTTAAAAATAGGTTTTTTCAGGTGCCTGGGTGGCTCAGTCGGGTTAAGTGTCTTCCTTCAGCTCAGGTCATGATCCCAGGGTTCTGGGATCAAGTCCCATATCGGGCTCTCTGCTCAGCAGGGAGCCTGCTTCTCCCTCTCCCTCTGCTGCTCCCCCTGCTTGTTCTCTCTTTCTCTGTCAAATAAATAAATAAAATCTTAAAATACATATATATGAATATATATGTATATATATTCATATATATATTCATTCTAAAAGTATTTATTGGGGGCAAATGTTTAAAAAGTTTAATTCCATAATATATGAAAAATGTTTGACATCTGGTTAGTGGGAGGGGGATGAAAATAAGAAAAAAAAAAGACTAGAGCTTATACAACTTCTGGATTCTGAAAAGTTTTAGGTATTCTAAACCTAGCATAATGCCATTTTCTCTTCTGTCTGAACTTCTATTATTTTCTCACTGAACTTTTTATTCCTTAAATCCTTTAATTACAACACTGGACCAGCTGAAGCAGTAAGGACTGTAACTATGATCTGCTAAAACTCTGTACTACAGTCTTTCAGTTTCCTACAATCCACCACCTCCTAAACAAACTGGACTTGCACTTCAGCTTTCAGAGAAAATGTATGGGCACTTACACTCACATGCGATTGACTGCAAGCAAATCCATATATTGCAGAGATGGACTGTACTGGGCTCAATTTATGCACTACCTGAGTTCTGCATAAAACCACCTATGTCTGCATGAAACCACCTATGCCTCAGCCGCTTGCCTCTCTAGTGATGAAGTGGAAGGAGAGCGGCTCTAGCAAATACTCACACCTTCCACAGTCGTGACGTCCTGGATACCTCCATCTCCATCACCACATATTTAGGTGCTTCCACACTTTGCACCAACTGACATCAAAACACTCCATCAACCTATTGGGTGCACTGGATGCCTAGAGGCTCTGGCTTCACCAGCATCTACCAGGAAGGGCCAGCTAACACAATCCAGAAATTTGGGTTGTTAATACTATATAGAGCAGGCTATATTGCCAACAAAAAATAGTAATCAGGAGTCACCTCCTGGGAAAGGATTGCCCAGACTTCTCCAAGCATAACACCCAGAGTTTAAAAAAAGACAGGGGTGGGGAGGAGGTGGGGTATAAGGACATTGTAGCTTTCACTACTTTTTTCCCCAGGTCAAAATATCTGTGAGGTTGGTGACTATACTTAATAATCCTGTATTATATCTTTGATACTGATGAGAGTAGATCTTAAAAGTTCTCATCACACACACTAACTCTGTGCTGATGGATGTTAAGAAGGCTTATTGTGATGGTCATTTCACTATATATACATATAACAAATCATTATGTTGTTCAAAAACTAATATATCATATGTCAATTTTATCTCAATAAAAAAATCTGTGATGACATAAAAAAAAAAAGAAGGAGCCAGCAAATAAATTGTTTGCCTTTCCTTCCCCCCAATAGACTATTTCAAGTTGAAACAGTTTAATATAGTCCCTCTGGAGATTCCCTGCAACAAGGAACAGTCAACTGTGATGTAGAGCTATGACCAGCTCAGGATATAGGTCTTATTGGCCTCAGTTTTCCCTTCTCCTGCTTCTCTGGGATTGCATTCCCAAGAAAGCTATAGCACATGAGCTTTCGCCTCAAAGTCTGTTTTCTAAACAAGCATATTTAAGACATGGACTAAACATCAGCAAAGAAGACATTTTTAGATCCCCTCTGCTAAGGGACCACCAGTATATATAAGGTTAGGGAAAATTGAAAAAAGTATAAAAATACATATAGCAGGCAAACATTAATTTAAAAACCTGTTAAAAAACTGAGAAGATAAACTTTAATGAATAAAATAGCACAATTAGGAATATAATGACTAAATATGTAATGATAAAAACACACTCCTCAGAAAGATTTCATAATTCTTAAGTTGTGTGCACCTAATAAAACATTCTCAAAATATATACAGCAAAAATGGCTGAAACAAAGTGACAAATCCACGATCATAGTGAGAGACTTCCATTCACCTCTTTAAATTGCTGATACATTAAGTAGAAAGAAATTTTAAAAATAGAATTTGAATACACGAGTAATATATTACTAAGTAATTTTTTAAAAAACTGGGAAAAAAAACAATATTTTTGGAAGTGACTGAATTAGAACCTTATTGTATAGGTACCCAGTGAAATATTATGTAGTCATGAAAATGAACAGATTGCAGCTACCTGCAATATCATGAATCTAAGAAACATAGCCTTGAGTGAGAAAACCAAGATACAGACCACATGTGGACATTATAAAACTCCTATTATGTGAGCTCAAAATTATAAAGTTTAAATTCTAGAGACACATTTATAGTAGAAACTATTTGAAAAAGCAAAGTAACAGTGAAACCACCATTCAGGATATTTGTTACCTTTGGGGATTGGCAAGGGGGTAGGAGTTGGAGAAGAACATAAGCACTACCTCAGTGATATGCATAATATTCTGTGTATTGTGCTGCCCAAAATGTTCATGACTATTTTATTTGTATTGATTTGATATGATTTTTATTATCAAATATTGTTATTGATATATATCAAATTTTATATATCAATTTTGCATATCAAATACTACATAACAAAATAATGCATAAAATTATAAAATTAGTTTTAAAGATCATGTCTATTAAGTAGATCATAATTATTGATAAAATTATTTAGGAAAAGAAGTTTTAATAATTTCATTACCTAATTTTATTCACTCTAGATCTTGAGTTTTGGTCTATTCAAAAAATATCATACTTTACTATTCTGAGCCTCCTATATTCTCAAAATCAAGATGATAATAATTTTTAAAATAATAAACTTCGACTAATAGTTTACTTTTTAATTCACCTTTTTTTTTTTTATAGGAAGGATGTATAGTATGTCCAGGGAAATATGGCATGTTTTATGTAATTGTGTTAAGTGATGTCTATAACTTTGAAACCACCAGTGAACATGTAAAATTTTCTCAGTGTAGAAGAATATCAGTCTTGCTAGATGTCATTTTAATGTTCTTCTTTAATTGCAGTGCTATATATACAGTGCTATATATCTTCCTCATACCCGCAAATCATTAGTGTAGTCCATTCACAGAGCTCTAAGTGGCAAGCTTAGAAAACACCAAGATGATGTGCTAGTCTGTTCCTTTTATTCCTACATGCCATCAAGGGTCCACATATAGACTGTATCTGAAATACACACAAGCATTAAGAGAAAGCATAATGATCATTGGCTCATTCCAGTCATTCCTTGAGTTTATTCATTTATTAGATGTGGGATCTTGGCAGGTTACTTAGAATCCCTTTGCCACGTTTTCTGCATTTTTAACAGTAGGGATAATGCTATTCCCCAATTTAGAGATTTGTTGTGAAGATTAATGTATGTGAAGGTTGTAGCACATTGTCCTTTTTTTATTCATTGAAAGTGCTCAATAATCGTAAGCTGTTGCTCTTATTATTATATAATTAGTGTGGTGCTTATTATATAATTATTATATAATTGGGGTAGGCTTACACCTGTGATCTGTTTCTTTCTCAAAGGAAACTGTGCTGTTGTGTTATTTTACGCTTATCTACGATTTTAGACTGGGTAGGCTCTATAAGAACATGGTGTTTATGTACATGGAGATTGGAAATAAACATGAGTGTATCAATTCAGCTGCAAGAAACAGAAGACCCAACTAAAAGTGGTTTAAACAACAAGGAAAATTTATTATGTCACATATCAAGAACTTTTAATAAAAGTAGGGTGGTACAGGGTTGGTTCAGAGACTGTCTTCTCTGTCTTCCTTAGAATGTCTGATATTCTCTCCAGCCTTACAAGATGGCTATAGCAGCTTCAAACAGCTTCTCGTAAGACTGTTCAAAGGTTGGATGAAAGGCATCTCTTCCTTTTGTCTGAAGAGTGGAAAAAATCTAGAAGATGTTGGCTTGTGTCTCATTGGCCACAATTACATCACATACCCCTAGAAGAAGTGGGGGTGGAAGGCTGTTAAGGTACATGACACTGTCACACTGAGGATGGGAAGGAGGTATTGGAAGCAGCATTGAAAAGATTAATCAATCAGGAAATATTTACTGTATAACATCTAGTACAGAGAACTATTCTATGAATATTTAGGAAGTATTCACAGAAAACACAAAAAAGACAGCATTAAGAAGAAAAATAAATGGTAATTTTTTTATTGAAAAAAGAAAAATACTAGCAAGGACATAGAATTAAAATAAGAAAAATATGTAAAGCTATAAAATAGTATTAGCACATTATTTATCTATAAACAAATGTATCTACCTACTTATCAATCTATCTGTTTATTTACCTGCCTCCTCTTTATCCTTAATAACATTTCCCTCAAGGGAAATAATTCATTTTATTTTCAGTGTTAGCAGATCACATGGTTTGAAGAAGTTCCTTTTTTGGCTTGTTACTTGGATACCAACATTTTTAAAATAAATGGGGGAACCCTAGAGAAGTTATGCAATTTGCAATTCAAGAGGGAAATTAGAATGACAAACTAAGCTCTTAGCGTGTATATATAATATTGTACTTAAATTCTTAGGCTTACTGACAAATGATAAGCATAAAAACATTTGCACAAACAAGAAGATATATTATACTTTAGTTCAAAGCCATCACAGAAGCTAAAAAATTCCTTCATGTACACTTTTGAATTTTGAAAATATTGATGATTTATACATGCCGTGTATCGAATCAAAATGGTCATCAAGAGAGTAAGTAGTGAATATTTAATGGATTTGTGAACATTAGGCCTATTATTTTTAACTTGTTTCCATTATAGGTAAAAGGGAATATTGAAAAAAAATTTTGTGTGATATTTTTTGCTGAAGACACCATGTTTTTAAAGGCTCTGAACTCATAAAAATTTTAAAGCTAATAGCAACCTTATAAATTATTTCATCTTGCCTCCTAATTTTACTAATGAGATCTGGGTAGAGGAGGGTTAAATGACTTCAGCCTGCATTGTACCTTTTTCACAAGCTTCTGCTGTTTTCTCCTTTAATGTATTAATGTCTTTCATTTCTTTCTCTTTTACTTTTAGAATACACAGTACCTTAAAACCTGAGTTTTGAGCAGACAAATAATATATTTTAGTTAAATGTTAAACAATTGTGTCAGAAACAATCTGGAGAGATGGTTTATTTTTTAAGTCAGTTATATTCCCCACCCCAGCTTTATTAAGGTATAATTTGACAAATAAAAATTGCATATGTTTAAGATATATAATGTGGTGATTATACATATGCATTGTGAAATGATTACTGCAATTAAACTAACATATCATCGGGCGCCTGGGTGGCTCAATGGGTTAGGCCGCTGCCTTCGGCTCAGGTCATGATCTCAGGGTCCTGGGATCGGGTCCCGCATCGGGCTCTCTGCTCGACAGGGAGCCTGCTTCCCTCTCTCTCTCTCTGCCTGCCTCTCTGTCTACTTGTGATCTCTGTCTGTCAAATAAATAAATAAAATCTTTAAAAAAAAAAAAAATAAACTAACATATCATCTCACATTGTTATAGTTTATGTTGTTATTGTTTGTGGTGAGAACACTTAAGACCTCCTCCATTAGCAGATTTCAAGTATACAATATGGTATTATTCACTGTAGTTACCATGCTGTAAATTAGATCCCTAGAACTTATTCAACTTACAACTTAAATTTTGTGCCTGTTGACCAACCTCCCCATTTCCTCCACCATCCCACCTTGCACAACCATCATTCTAACTCTGTATTTCTATGAGTTTAACTTTTTTAGATTCTACATTTCAGTTGTCCTTCTAACTGTTCAAGTTTGGATCCTACTATCTAGGACATCACTTATCTGATAGCTGGGAAATCGAAACAGCAGCCCCATTTCTCACAAGCACATTATCCTCAATATTATCCAAAAGAATATTTAATAAAATAGAAGAATGACAGAACAGAAAATCAAAATGGTTCAAAGTCCCTTCCCCAAAGCAATATATAGTCCTTGCAGGGAGACAGGTCTGAATAAGGGCTTTTTATCTCTGATCCTTAGCTCTGCACTAAAATCTACTCCTTTCTCCAAACTAGAATGCCCTCAAGGGGACAAGACCCAACACTACCTCCTGAACCTACCTCTGTTGGATCTATATTGCTTAAGTCATTATATGTTTGACACATTTTTTAGGCTATTTTCATCTGGTGTCCTTACTGTTCATGTCCATTTCCTCTGTTTGTAAAACCAACTAGCTATTTTTCCATTCAGAGATTTATTCCTTCCATAAGTATTAGATAAGTCTTTTGCATATTCTTGGCATCCTAATAAGCTGTGGATATGCTGGTGAGCACGAAAGAAACATTTTTTTTTTTCCTTACAGAACATGTAATCCAGTAGAGGAGACATACAATCAGATATCTAAACTTAATGTGCTCTGATCCAGAAGTTATGGAGTATGATGAAAGCACCTCATATAACTTCCAAAGGAAGTTTAAACTCTTAAACTGGACACTGAATACTGAATAAGAAATTCACAGGGAAAATGGGCCAATTTCATTTTCACTGGTGAGTTTGGTAGTTCTTCCTTATTAGTTTTTCAACAAAATCATTCATAAAATACTTCTTTGAGAAACTTTGATATAACTCTTCTTCTCTAGAATTTATTTGCCACATCGAGTTCCAATTCCTAGAACTGAGTCTTAATATTGGAATTTAATTTCTGCTGTGACTCTGGTTTCTCAAAGAGTCACTGACCTCCTATCTTAGACTCACTCAGGGTACTGTATAAATTTGGAGATATCCACCACTAGTCCTATGATTTAGGGAGTATGAGGAGGATACTTTCATAATCTCTAGGAGGATATACCAATAATCTCTGGAAGTATGAGGAGAGGAAGAGAGCTAATCGAAATCTACATCCCTAACAACTTCCTCTCATATACACTAAAACCTGAGCCTTACTATCTGCCATCATTGAGTATATATTCAAGATGTAACTAAAATCTTCCCCAATTTTCTTCTAGTTTTCTCAAAATGAAATGTATGTGTCTTTTCAAGGGAAAACCATCCCTAGCTCTCCAAGTGCCAAAAACTCACCTTGATTATTTCCCATGATATTTCCAAAGGCACTATGTTGGTATGTAAACATTTCTTGGGACTAAAATGACACATGCCTAGGGCAATCACCAGTTATTGTGGCCCTCTTCCATGGTAGAAGTAGAAATTAGAAAAGCCAGTTTCCAAAATTCCTGCTTAGCCTATCTAGAGTTGTATGTTTTTATCTGGGGAAACAATATCACAGTTACTATAAGTGACTTGCCTCTGGTCAGTTCAGAAAATTGGGGCAAAGTCTTTCAAAGTATCCTCGAGTTTTTGACCCAAGATCCAGTGTTTGCCAACTGAATCATTTTGGTGCCAAATATACTATGTAAGAGTATTGTATTAGTTAGAATAAGAGTAACCTGCTGCAAAAAAAAATAAATAAATAAAAATAAAAACCCTAAGAATTATTCAGTGGCTTATGGAATTTTCAAGTTTATTTCTCTCTCATGTTATAGTCTAAGATGAATGGGCCAAGTTGGAAGGTGGCTCTACTCCACATGGTTTTTAAGTGACTAAAGTTCTCTTGATTGTGTACTCCTCCATTCTCTAGGACATGCTACCTGCCTCCATGATAAATCAGTTTGCTGTAAGTTCCAGTTAGTGGGAAGGAGAATGGGAGCATAAAGAAAGTCCACAAAATGGTAGTCCACATCACTTCCATTCATAGTCTTCAGGAGGAAACTTTGGCCTGTGGTCATACATAACTGAGAATAGAACTCATAAGTATAATCTCTGACTGAGTGGCTACATTCCCAGCTCAATGTATTACTCTGGAAAAGGAGAAGACCAGATATTGGTGTACAACTAAAATCTTCATAACAGTACTTTAGAAATGCAAACTGAATGTATTGCTTTTTGCCATAAAAGAAATAACTGACCCTCCCCAAAATGTATTTTTTCGTGAGCATAGGACTTTATTAGTTTAATAAGAAATGAGGCATATCCCTTTTTTGAAAATATATCTGTGCTCTTTTTCTACTGTTACTTAACAAACCACCCCAAAACTTAGTGCCTTAAAAAACAGGATCAGCAAACTTTTTCTATAAAGGGGAAGATAGATAGGAAATATTTTAGGCTTTGTAGGCCATACAGTTTCTATTGCAGCTACTCAACTCTTTCATTATAGAGACAGTACATAAGCAAAAAAAGAGGAGACAGTACATAAGCAAATGAGTTTGGCCATGTCCCAGTAAAATTTGATTTTCAAAAATATGTGATGTTCTGAATTTGGCCCTTGGGCTGTAGATTGGCAGACCCCTGGCTTAAAACAACAACTATTCCATTTTTGTTTATAATTTTGTGGGATAATAAGTTGGTTGTCCAGTTAGCAGATAGGTCATCCAAGGCTGAAACATCTAGAATGGGCTTGTTCATGTGTCTGGTGTTTGGCAGCTTGGTTGGTCTAGTTGTCCTTAGCTAGTAGAGCTCATTTCTACCCCATGTGGTCTCATTCTCCAGAAAGCTAGTTCAAGCTGTTCATAGTGGTCTCAGGGCAGCAAAAACAGCAAACCCTAACGTGCAAATGCTTTTCAAACATCTGCTTTCATCATCTTTGCTTTGACTAAAGCAAGCCACTGGGCACAGCCTACACTGAAAGAATAGAGAAACTGTAGCTCACCTATGGTTAGAGGAAAAGCAAAGTCATACTGCAAAGGTGTATGTATACAGAGATAGGAGGAATTATTTTAGTCATCTTTGCAAAAAAATCTACCATGTCTTTGGAATAAGAGAGGATATTAGAATTCAGTTCAATTTCAGTTGTTTTTTCCTACTACAAAATACTTAAATGAATTTTAAAATACTTTAAAGACATGCTTTGTGAAGTATAGTGGAAAAAGTATATGTATAACTTATTTTAAAATTTTATAGGGTGCCTGACTAGCTTAGTCAGTGGAACATGCAACTCTTGTACTCAAGTCATGAGTTCAAGACCCATGCTAGGCATGGAGCTAGCTCAAAAATACGTAAATAAATAAATAATAAAAGTTAAAATAGTCTGAAGAATTATATTCCAAGGACAGAAAAATGAAATAACAATCCTAAGAATAAATAATCCACATCAAAGAATATCTAGATGAGAGAACTATTAGCAGAGGCAACTAAGCAGGGTTATCTCTAGACTGGTTAATCCTTTCTTAGATTCCTTATTTCCTGCAGTGCCCACCTTTAAAGTTTCAAGACATACATACTGCCTGTCATCTTGATAGATACAGTGGCCTCTGGCTCAGAATTTTGTTTGAGCTTTCTAAACAGTGGGGTGTATAGCCAGAATCAGTCTTTGTATTAACTTATCAAGAAGGTTGAATAACTGAAGCCATGCATTTAATCTAATTCAGAGAACAGTGGGTTAAAACCCCAAGAGATGCCCTTCAGCTTTTATATATGAGTTACCATAGGAAACAGAAGTTTTCTAAACTAACCATATAGAAGAAATTACTATGCAAGTATTAGTAATTGTTTATCTTCTTTACAAAAATCTTATGTAAGGGAAACCATTTCATCTGTAAAGTCAGTAAAATAATTTTTACAAATCCTTCTCTCCTAGAATTTTAATGAACTAATTGAAATGCTTTCTAGTGTGTTGAAAAGGCAGAATTGTTCGATGTTCTCTGTGATAAGCTGAATTAAATAACTAGAGTGCTACTGTTATTGATGCTTACTAGGTATCAAGCACCATATGAAATATATCATCCATTGAAAGGTCTGCAGAATTCTAAGAAGACCTGTCATATCTATTTTTTTTTTCTTTTTGGATGAAAAAAACCCTAAAGCTTGAGAAGGTTAGGAAATTCACTCAAGGTCCAGTGCTGTACTGGTACACCAGCACATGAAGAATAAGGACTATATCTATAGTGTTTGCCAATTTGGGGGATATAAGTAATTTCAATTTGACTGATTTTAAACTACCAGTGTGTGATGTCATTGAACATGATACTGGGAAGAGATGGAAAAGATACACATAATCAGGAGCCTATAGGAGGTGCCTCTAGCATGCCACTGCCAAGAACAAAATCCTAATAAGTCGGAGAGCCAGAATCTCTGTTCCTGGTTGCCTACAAAAGTCCATCCTCTAAGCCATCAGATAATAATGCTTATTCACCTGACAAATCACAAAAATCATAGATGTCAGTAACGTCTTTAATGCCACAAACATAGATTCATCTCTGTTCCCTTTGAGAAACGAATGCAGGGACTATTCTCTTAGAATTTTTCAATAAGCATATGTGAGCGGACAAGAAAAACTATGCTTCGTCCCTCACCATTTACATTGGTCTTCCATTTCCATTTCCATCCTAACCTTCCAGAATTTTTGCCAGTGTTGGATTTTATTCATATTCTGCTACTACTTTTTATCTTAAAATCTTTATTCTTGGCCCCCAACAAACTCCTTTGCTACTTCAGATGGCTTCTTTTTACTTTATTTTATTTTTGTTTTCATAGTTCTTTTCTTCTTATCTTATGACATAACTTTCACACTTCTGCTCTTTCTTTCTTCAACGTTCTGGCATTCCTTGTTTGAGGAAGTAAGTAGATGGACAGAAGTCAAATTACCAAAATAAAGTCGGTTCATGTACAAATTATTTAAACTCTCTGTACCAGAATATCTTTATCTGTAAATGAGCAGAATCATAACACTTACCTTGCTTTGCATGAGTGGTTAATCTATTTTTTAAAAAATAACTGTAGGAGAAACAAACATAGAGAGCCTGAGATGGGGATATGAATGATGCCTTGAGAATGGGTGAGACCTAATATTATTTTATGTGATGAAAAACATAATTTTCTGTTTGATGGAAACACATCTTAAAAATTTGGAAACAATAGGGTGTGCCTGGCTGGCTCATTTGGTTAAGTGTCTAACTCTAGATTTCAGCTCAGGTCATGATATCAGGGTCATGACATCAAGCCCTGCATCCAGCTCCACACTAGGTATGGAGCCAGCTTAAGAATCTCTCTCCCTCTCCTCTCCCCTCATGCTTGTGCTCTCTCTCTCTCTCAAAAAAAAAAAAAAAAAAAAAAAAAAGTTGGGAATGATAGAACTTTTGAAAGTAATAGTCTTTTCAGAGTACAAAATGAAATTGTATTGGGGTATTTTATTCACATAACAGATTTTATACTAAGAATTTTCATCATTTGTTAAAAATAATTAAGGTAATCTTGAATACCATTTACCATTACCAAAGATCGAAAAAATGACAAATGGCAAAAGTTATTTTCCCAAGTAATATTATATGTATTGAGCTTTCAAAGAGTAAAAAAAAAAAAAAAAAAAAAACAATTTTGCAAATTGGTGTAAATTTATATCTGATTGAGAAGATGAAATTTATGAAAGCATACCTGTGGTGATAGATCAATGCATATTTGTACTACGAGTTTTAAAACTCATCAGAATTTTCATTATTTCTCCAAATGGTTGAATTGAAGTAAATATATACCCAGCAAAATTGTTCTCATATACGTCTGTAGAAAAACAAAAGTAAAAATTAAGTTGATTTTTCTTTTCATAAATATGAGCCCCAATGTATATTTTCTTCCCATATATGCTTTGAAAGAAATAACTTAAAATAAATAATTCTCACTGTCAAGAAGTAAAACAAAAATCTTACCTTCTGTTTGATATATTATTCTTGTGTCTCTCTGGCAAAATTCAGTGACATCTTGACTTTCTGTTGAAGTTATTATTTTTATTATGTAGCATATCCTAGGATCTTGAAGAGTTGTATAGAATGGCAAATAAGGAATTATATATATATTATTTTTTTGGCCTGATACATTTTCTTCAAGGGCATCCAATCAAATGAAAGTAAATAGATAAGAAACAGAGCTAACTTAGATGATTGAGGTTCAAATGAAATAAAATTGGCAGTAGGAAAAACATTGAATTCAATCAGGAAGTAAAGCCATGAATTAATTTGACTTTAAGTAACAGTTAATTATAATTAAATTTCAAACATAATTTGTAAATCATGTATCAGACCATTAAGTGGAACATAAAACAAAGTTTAAAGTTTGTATCTTTTTTTTAATGTAGATTTCCTTCCTCAACTCCTACTCTAACATTGCTGTTATACCATGGGAAGCCAAGTTTGATAGTAACAATAGCAGATAGTTTAAGACTCTAATGATATCAGAGCTAGAAGGGAATTCTGGGGAGAAGAATCATTGACTTAAAGTTTAACCAGTATCTTTCCAATAAATGGAACATACTGATGGCATATACATTGCTTCAACAAAAAGAAAATAAATCTATTGAACATAATACCTCTGTTCTTTCCAAAGCCAAATAATTCTCTTTACTATTTCAGTGGCTTTGCTTGTTTAATTTCATCACTTAGCAGACAGGATGTGCAACTTGCAATAACATAGTCATATTGGCATTTCTCCCCCTACAATGAAGGAACTTGAATTTTCCCTCCGTATAACATATTACAGTATAGACTTACATGTTGTTTCTCTTCAAATTTTGGTATTACCATAAGGTGTGAGTTTCACTTACTAAAACATAATTGAGAGCTTTAACTTTATTCAGGGAAAAATATGGGGGGAGCTTAGTTTATCCATAAAATTTTAGTAAGTCTGATTTTACTCATAATTCTGGGTTAGATTTTTACTGACCAGTAAAATAAAATAACATTTTAAAAGCTTATGATTATGATTTAAAAGTTATAATGTATTTTATCTGTAAAAAAAGTCTCACTGATGAATGTTAAATATAAACATAATCTAGTTTAAACAGATTGGAAAGCAGAAGTAGTGAGAAAGCTAAATAAATAATAAAGAGGAGTTGGGATTAGTCACAAAGTGCAAATGAAAGCTCTAATAATGACAAGGTTGTGAACAAAACATTTAAAGAAAATGCAAGACATATATTAGATTTCTAAATTTCTATTCCCTCATAATTTTTCTGGGCTTCGTTGCATTATTCAATTATGAAATCTAGCCTAATGAGTATAAAGCATCCTGAACTTACAAGGAATGCTACCAAAATTATCCTGCAAAATAAACATTGATTTTGTAGATCCTTAATATAACCACTATATTGTTAAAATGTTATATTTAATGGATTTAATCCTTCAATTCAGACTACTAGAATTTTTCAAACCTTTACTTATTTATAGAAACAAACCCCTTCATTATTATACCTTACTTTTTGTCTTGAACATTTTATTTTTATATTCTAATTTCTAGCAAACAGTGGAAGATGTTTAAATTGACCATTTTCATGGAATACATGGTTTGTCATGAGCAATATAAATAAATACATTAATTGCTTATCATACTTGTATCTGACAGATGGGTCCCCAGGCACAGAGCCTAACCTTTTATTTTGACACCTGCCACATTTTGCCAGCCCTGACCCTTTTTCTTTGCCAGAGTGTTGTGCTGTTCACCATGGTTGCACTAATCTCCAGCTTTTAAAAGGCATAATATTGGAACCCTTCTGAGAATCACTGCTATCAATCAGCTGATACTACAACATGAAATATTTCACAGATCCATCCAACATCCCTTCTCTCCAGTGATTCAAACACATTTTCTCTTATTTTTGTGACCTACTGGCTCAATAAGATTATACAGGGCTTGTTTTAATCTAAGACCCCATGTTGTTAACCTCTGAAATAAACCATTCAATTTAACAGTCATTTAAAATCTGAAATATACTGGAGAATAATAAAAGAAGTTATGCTTCCATTTTTATACTAAAAGATACTTCTTTACTACAAACCAAGTATGTTATAATATAACTAAAGAGATAAAAATAATCTGAACATGTTCATTAAAAAAAGCATCAGGGCAATAAAACATGTTTTGAGAATCACTATGCACTCAATCTCAAGCCTGCACCTTTATTTCTGGGAGGATTCCAGAAACCACTAACACATAATATGTATCTGGATTCATACACACTAAAAGCACATGTCTGGTCCATTAGATCATTGGTCCTGGTTCTAAAAAGCTCTGCAAATTGAAGTCCATACAAAGAGCAGGTGAACTATGGAAGTTTCTCCATGACTGAAGTAATTTGATAGAAGTTTGAAGGAATTCCTCCATATAATTAACTATGGAAAATATTGTAATTAATATATTTCAGGAGTATGTTGGAAACAAAGAAACTGAGAAGTAGTTATGTAGGTAGGAAGGAGATGGATATTTGGTACCAGAGTTCCACCAGATCAGCGCAGTTTTGCTTACAGTCTCACTGCAGACTGAAAATCAGTTAGAGATGTATGCACTACCAACTTGTCTTTCAAATGTGACATCTGTTGTTCCTGGCATAAGATTATTAGGTATAATGGAAAAAGCTTTGGACTCTGTCTTCAATAAACTAAGTTTCGTGAATAATTCAGAGACCCATTTATGCCAGTTAGGATATATATGTACATTGCAAGAAGTATGGGATATGTATCTTGGGACATTGAAAGAAAATGCTACTTAAAGCCTGGGGCTATGGGATATTGGAGTTGAAAGGTAATTCCAGAGTTATGGCAGCTTTCTGTGCCTCAGCATCAGCAGTTTTTGAATCTTTAGTGAGCTGCTATTAATATGACTCAGCTATAGTTCCTATCTTCCCCTTTCTTTAGTGCCCCAATCCACCTTGCAAAGCTTACTCAGAGTTTCTGCTAGCTCATATTTTAAGCATGTACAAAACTTTGGACTGTCACAGAAAATCCTTTCTTTACTTATTAGACCTAAATACAGAGACAAAAAAACTCCTGGGTCCAGCTCATCTTTTCAAGCCTGGCCAGAGTTCATAGTTTTCTGGCCAAGCATTCTTTGGTCTCAGTCCAATCAGCTGTAAATGGTGGATGGCAGAGATCACTTCTGAGTCAACAGGGCCACTTAGGTGGCAGATGTTCTGGATGAGGATAATTCTCCTAGAAGGGGTATGTCATGATTGACAGAGACAATACTCAAAAGTGTGGTCCAGAGACTGGAGATGATCCGTGTGTTATTTGTTCTCCATCCAAAATGATAAGCACATTGAAGATAACCATTTCAGAACTTAAAGTTATTTGTTGAAGTCATTTGATGGCTGTTAAATCAAGTAGTTTTTTAAATGGATTTGTGTTATGTATATTTTTTCAGAGTATTCATTTATACTATATTTTTTAAAAATAATAGTTGGTGATAGAATGGGAGTGAGTGTGAAACTGATCTTTCACTAAACATAGTTTGAGTGGCAGTGGATTAGAAGTCTCTTAGATCCTAGTCGTGGTACCCCCCTGATTAATTCTAAGTAATAATGATCAAATCTTTACAGTTGAGTTATAATTCTCTGAATATCAGTTTTCTCCTAAACAAAACAAGGAGTATAATGTCTGTCACTAACCTTCCCAAGTTATTAAAAGTCATGAGATAATACAGGAGAGTGCATTTTGAGAAGTTCTCATAGGCTAATCAGAATTAAGTTACTATATTTCACTGTTGTTAAAGTATCTACATACAAGTATACACAATTATATACATACATACATATGTATGTATGTATACATGCACATATGATATATATACATACTTTCCCATATGAAATATAAGATACGATCATGTAGATTTTATTGTTTGTTTATGTTGTATATGTTATTTGTGTCATATTTGCTGGATTTTGCAAAAGACAATTAGACGTCAAATCGATAAAGATTTACTCAGGAAGCACTCTGTTCTTAATAATTTTACAATTTAGGGACACCTGGCTACTCGGTAGAACATACAACACTTGATCTCGGAGTTTTAAGTTCAAGGCCCATGTAAGGTGTAGGGATTTATTTAAAAATAAAGTAGTTTTAAAAATAATAATTTTACAATTTACCTTATTGTATATAAAACATAAATGAAAATATTTAAGCAGTGAAACATTCTAAGAACTATGAGGAGGAAGGACATGTTTAATAAACAAATAATACAAATGTTAAAGACAAGATATTCAAAGGAAGGACAGAGGAATTCATGCTATGATGATCAGAAAATTTATAGAGCAGGTAGGATTTGTTCAGTATCTTGAAGAATGGATGAGATTTGAAAAGGTGGAAAGGACAGACTCAGTTATCCTAGACAGAACAAAATTTTTAAGCAGAATTATGGAGTCAAAACATCTATGTATATGTGTGTGAATATGTGTGGTTATTCTGATAGTTAGCTATCAGAAAATAAATGAAATTAGAAACAAAATAAAAGTTTTGAAAATTAAACTGTAATATACAATCTTAATTTTTTTGTAGTTTTCCCCATCTAACACATGATATTGAATTATTAAAAGGGGACTCTTGAGGGGTGCCTGGGTAGCTCAGTCAGTTAAACCTCTTGATTTCACTCAGGTCATGATCTCAGTGTTGTGAGATCTAGCCCTGCATTAGTTTCCATGGTAGGCATGGTCTCAGTGTTGTGAGATCTAGCCCTGCATTAGTTTCCATGCTAGGCATGGGACTTGCTTAAGATTCTCTCTCCTTTTCCGAACCCTGTCCCTCCCCCACTTCACTCTCTCAACATTACTTAATCATTAATTAATTAATAAATTAAAAAGAAAAAGGGGACTCTTGAATTAGAATTGATTTTACATTAATATCATTTACTGTTAATGTTAAATGCAAATGTTACAAATGCAAAATAACGAATTTTCTTCAAATAAAACACAATAAATTAAATGATAATTTATTTTAAATTTCATAAATAGTTCAAGCAATAAAAACACAATTATTAAAATATTAGTATACTTTCCTATGGACATTTGGCATCTCAGTCTGATGTTAAGAACAAAACAAAACAAAAACTAAGTGGCAAGAGAATCACTTCCCCTAAAGAGCACCTTTATAACCTAAGGAATTTTATTACTTTATGGTAGGCTCATAATAATTAAATTACAGAATATTATAGAGCATTGCGTTAATCTGAATTATTTTACACATAGTGCCTCACTTAGAAAAGTCCACCTCGTTGAATGCCGTTTTTTTTTTAAACATAACAACTATGATACTGTTAGAAATGTAATTTAGTGAGTTTTTTGTGTTTCAGAATTCAGCTGTATGATCCTAATTTAAAGTATCAAGGTACTAGTAATTTTGTTTGTGTAACATTTTTTTTTTAAAGATTTTATTTATTTATTTGACAGACAGAGATCACAAGTAGGCAGAGAGACAGGCAGAGAGAGAGGGGGAAGAAGGCTCCCCGCCGAGCAGAGAGCCCTATGCAGGGCTCGATCCCAGGATCCTGGGATCATGACCTGAGCTGAAGGCAGAGGCTTTAACCCGCTGAGCCACCCAGGCGCCCGTGTTTTATTTTTTATTCTGAGATTTTTACACCAGAAGAATAAAACCAATAATTTAATTGTTCAAGTTACACAAAAAGCATTAACCAAGAAAATGGTCTGCAATTCTCAAATGGTCGTTGCCTATCATAATAACCCAATACATCAGGGTGCTTCAAATTCGTACTGCAGAAATAGTGCTACTCTGATGTCTTCTACATGAGACGGTATCAAAAGTGAAAGAGGTGACTGTATAAAAACCTGTAAGTACAGGGGTGCGTGGGTGGCTCCGTTGGTTAAGCTTCCGTCTTTGACTAGGGTCATGATCCCAGGGTCCTGGGGTCAAGCCCCCTGTGTCAGGCTCCCTGCTCAGTGCAGAGTGTCTGCTTCTCTATATCTCCTCCCTTCCCCTGCTCATGTTCTCTTTCTCTCTCTCTCTCAAATAAATAAATAAAATCTTTGTAAAAAGTCTTCAATTACATGAAATAAAAGATGTTAAGATAAACTGGAATAGTTTAAAAAAGACTAATAGAAACTATACCTCATTTAATTTTAAAAACTACAATTCCTGAAAACAAAAAGGTAATAAAGATTCTCAAATTACCAAACAAGAACTAGAATTATTTGAAGATGAAAAAATCGGAGGAAAAATGTGTAGAAATAGCTTATAACTTTCCCTGGCTTTTCCCTGACCATGTAGATATGGAAAGAGTCTATTGGTCAATTAGAAAAATTACAATAAAATGGATTGAATGAAGCTTTGTCTCTTAAGATTACAAATTTATAAAACTGAATAATATTATAATATTATTTTGCTTTCAGTTTGTCTTAAAAGATAAATTTTCTTCATTTTTCTAGTATGTTGTTTATTTTAATAATATTTTACTTTTATTAATTGGATCTATAAATAATTTGTTAAAATGATGTTTAATATTTACGTTTCTTAATTTATGGGTTTTTTTGCATTTTGCTTTGTAATGTACTCATAAATGTTAGTATTCAAAATGTACAGAATATTTAATTTTGACTTTTTTCATTATTTTTTAACAATGTGCAACCTATAGCATCAGTCTTACCATTTTATCTTACTATTAGTTGTCTGTCCAAGTGAAGTTCAATATTAATTAAGCTATGCTAGTTGATCTGATTCAAGGTCTCTATTAAGGAAAATGTGGCAAGAAGATCATGGTTCTCAAGTGATTTTTTTTTTTAGTCAGCTGTCTAGCTTCTCTGCTACTTTTATTCTTTTCACTTACAGTCTCTCCCTTCCGTAAATTCCTCTTCAAAGAAGCAATTAAACTTATTCCTACAATTAAAAAAAAAACATATCCTTATATAATACGAAGAAGAAGTCGTATTTATTTTTAAAGATTTGATTTCATCAAAGAATAGTCAGTGTTCCTTGCTTTGCTGTTCACCACACGTGTAATCCTCAACAACTTTCAGCTTGGTTTCCTGTGTCCAAACTTTTTCTTAGCAAGACTGGTTATCGAACTTACGGCCTTGTCTCAGAATTACTTCTGAATCACCTTTTTGATGTTAATCACTCTCACCTTAAAAATTACTTCTCTTAGGTTCCTTGATTCTCTTCACTCAGTTTTCTGACTCCCTCCTTTTTTTTTTTTTTTTTTTTTTTTGTCCTGGCATTCAGGGATTCCCTATGGAGCAGCTTGCTTGCTTTCCTTTCCCAGCATTCTCTCAAATGTAGCTCTTACCTGCCCCTATGTCAATCTCTATGAGGCTTTCTCCAAAACCAGTATCTTTTATTCCACGGGCCTGCTGGACATCAGCCTGACATCCCACCAGCACTTCAGATCCAACATGTCCAAAAGCATCTGTCTTGCCCCTCCACACACCTTTCCATTTCTCGGGTAGCTGGACCATAATTCCAGAAAACCAGGCTTGAATATTGGACTTGGGTCTGATTACCCATGCCACCCTCCTCACCACATGTCTTGAGCTTACAGATTGTGTGGATTTTGCCTCCGTAACATCCCTAACATGTGTTCTTCCTGCTGGATTCTCATTTTTGCCATGAATCTCTCGTTTAACTTTGATCTAAAATATCAAAATAATTATATAACTCAACTCTCCATATCCGCTTCCTTCTTGCAAAACATAACTGATAATGTTCAGTCTCCAATGATTTTTTAATAAGAATTCTTTTTTTAATATTTTATTTATTTATTTGAGAGAGAGAGAGCACAAGCAGGGGGAATGGCAGACTCCCCACTGAGCAGGGTGTCTGACGACAACACAAGGGGCTCCATCCCAGGACCTTGGGATCATGACCTGAGCCAAAGGCAGACACTTAACCAACTGAGCCACCCAGGTACCCCTTTTTAATTTTTCTTTTAGTAACCTCCACTATTTGGCAAGCCATCCTTGTCTAGCCTTATTTTTTATTCTGTATCTTTTCAGATACACCCCATTCCCGTCTTTTCACCCTTATAGTGGACTGTAAGTTGCTTGAGAACCAGTGCTTTGTGTTATTTGTATTTGGGTCACCTAGACCTTCATAGAATACTTTATTCTAAGATCAGTACATGTTTTCATGGTGGGTGAATAAATAAATGAAGTAGCTGTTGCCCACCATCTCCTAATCCCAGAGAGTCTGTCATTTCAGACAACCAATACAATTCTCTTAAGATCAAAGCTAATAAAAAAGACCAGAGTGAAGGTTCTCAGCCTTGGATGCATGCTGGAATCACTGAGAAGATTTTTGAGAAACACTAATGCTCCACCTCCAGAGATTCTGATTTAATTTTCCTGGGCAGGATTGAGTAAATGGTATTTTTAAACACTCCCCAGGCAATTTGAAGTATACCCTAAGTTAAAAACTTTTGAGCTAGAGAGTAAGTGTAGGCTGGGAAACTTGAATTTTGAATATAGTTTAAGATTAATTTTCACATACTATATTTACCCCAACAATCAAATCCACGCAGATGAATCCTTTCACTGTCTCTAGCATCAGAATTTGATACTTAACAGCTAATGGAAAATACACATAAAAAAACTCATTTTAATAGAAAATTAGACTTTTAAAATCTATATATAAGCTGAGATTAGACTGTTCAAAAAGAGTATCAGATTAGAAAGCAAACCATGTTATAAGACCAGAAAGCAAACGATCATAATTTCTGCTGTGCTTTTTATTCTGTTCATGCAGTCATCTATTCATGCAGCCAACTTTAATATTCAATTATTTGGGGTCATTTATAGTTGCAATTTTAATTCATACAGAAGTGATTTCGTATCAGGCTATTTTAAATTCCAGAATTGATTGAGCTTCAATGTATCTTATGTGATCATTAACAGTATCAATTATCTTTGGAGTCATTGGGCCTCTGGTAAAAACTTCAAGCTTATTCTGAAATCTTGAATCCTTTAACTACCCTTTAAAGAGGGAAAGGGTATAAATGACTTTATGACTTTTGAGTTTTTAATGTTCCTATTATTTTGTCTTGCTCTCTCTTTAAATACAGATACAACATATGTTTGGAAATACTTTTTTATGTCTTACATATCACCAAACAGCCAATCAGTATAGTTTAACTAGGCTTTTTTGTTTTAGAAAGTAATTGAATGTTTTTTAATACCATCATTGATGACTCAATAATTCATTAACTAGTTTTGAGGTACTAACCAATTTTTTTTCTTATTTTTTTTTTTAAAGATTTTGTTTATTTATTTGACAGAGATCACAAGTAGGCAGAGAGGCAGGCAGAGAGGGGGTGGGGAGAAGCAGGCTCTCCGCCAAGCAGAGAACCCGATGCGGGGCTCGATCCCAGGACCCTGGGATCACGACCTGAGCCAAAGGCAGAGGCCATAACCCACTGAGCCACACAGGCGCCCCACCAATTTTTTTTTTTTTTAACAAATTCCTCCTTTGCCACTTTCCTCCCTTCTCTACCCTAACTTTGCTCCAAAGCTGTCAATATTTCAGGATAATATAAAGGTAAAAGCAGAAAAAATATTTACTTTGTTTTTCTTTTTCTTTTTTTTTTTTTCTTTCTGTAACTGGTTACAAAAAAGCCTGAAGCCATCAAGGAAATAGAGAGGATTCTATTTTTGGGGAAAAAATTTTTTTTCCTTAAAACCCAAAAACGCACCACTCCCTTTCCCCCATCCAGACTTTTTGGGGATGAAAGAAGAGGAGCAGAAATCACATAAAGAGGTTATTTTTCTTCAGATACATAGAAGGGATGTAATAAAGTGAGCCACTTGAAAGAATAAGCAGATGGGAATAAGGAGAATGCCTTTGTGCAACTCTTGATCTTGGGGTGGCGAGCTCAAGCCCCACACTGGGCATAGAGCTTACTAAAAAAAAAAAAAAAGAAAGAAAGAAAAGAAAAGGAAAGAAAGAAAGAGAGAGAAAGAAAGAAACCAGATGGAAATAAGGAATATGTAACAGAGGGTTACAAGCATGGACTTGAGCCAGACTGCCTGGGTTCAAAAGCCAGCTCTGGCATTCACACTAGCTATGTGACCCTAGGCAAGGTATTGGCAATTATTGTTGACTAATTTCTCTAAACTATAAAAAAAATGTGGATAAATGAAGTACATCTCTCATAAAACTGTTACAGGGATTAACTGATGATGCTACAGAGAACCCAAACTTCCCAATTCCCCATAAAGACCACATCATCTTTCTCCTCCCTTAGCTCTGTGACGATGCTTCATCCTCATTCCTTCCTACTGTTTTGGCTATTGTCTCCAAACTCAGCTCATGAAAGACCACTGTCTTCAAGAGCTGTCTTCTGGCTAACCATCCAGGTCATAGGCATCCTAGAAAGCCCAGCAACCTGCTTTAGAAACTTCTCCAAGCTTTGCCAACTAACCATTTAAATTGAATCTTTTCATTTTTCTTGGCTCAGTCTCTTTACATGGACCTTATATTTGGATGGGATACCAGCCTTTTTGTTTGGCTTCTCTCCCATTTTGTCCTCTTAGGACCGAGCAGTGCTTTCTGTGATGGAGTGGAGCATACACCCATACCCACACCCACCCTGCACTGGACTAGGCTTCCAGATTCTGTTCTGGGCCCAACCACCCCTTAAAGGAGCAATGATCTTTCTGTTTTCTCAAACCTCACATTCCCAAAGGCAATCTCCTTTTCCACCACTGTTTCCACATTCATTGATAGGCTAGTAAAAATAATGACTTAACATCAATTGAATGCTATTATATATTAAGCACTCCCTGGAGACAGGCAGTATTATTATCCCTCATTGTGAAAATAAGGAAACTGAGGCAGAGGATGGGTAGGTAACATGACTTAAGTCACACAGCTAATAGATGGGGGAGGAGAGGTTGGAAGTCTGGGTGCCCATACTGGTTTATACTGAGTGTGGTGTTTAGAAGTAGACTGTCAGGGTTTGAATCCTGTTTAGCTGGGAGCCATGTGACCTGAGGTAAACCATTTAACAGATCTATGCCTCAGTTACTAATTCATAAAATGGGAGTTATTATGCCTGTCTTGCAGGGTTTACGTGGGTGTTAACTGGGATAACATATGTAGGACACTTAGAACAATACCAGCATTTTGAAAGTACTTTAATAGTTGTTGCTGATGTTGATGATGATGGTGTTGATTACTCTGTATTGCCTCTCATGATGGTTAAATCTCTGTCTTTGTTCCCAATTTCTCGAGCTCCAGACCTATATATCCAACTCTACTAGACACCCAAATGTTCCATAGATGGCTCAACTCATTTTTATGTCCTCAACCTATTATTCTTGAATAGCTTGCTTTAGTGAATGCTATCATCACACCAAACACAGAGTCACTCTGAACTCCTTTTTTTTCTTTAATACCAACAATTAATGACCCCTCACTTTATATGTTCCTCCATCTGCCTTCTCTCACTCCAACTTATAAGACTTGTTTCTAGTATATTGAAGTACCTAATGCTAGTTCATTATAAAAAACAAACTAACCAGGAACTCCACCATGTGCCTGTTAAAGATGACCCAGATTTCATCTCTGAACTCCTCTGTGAAAGCAAATGTAATTTATTTTTAAAACTTGATTATCTGCATTGTAATCTTTCTCCCAACCTATTATTAAGTGAGACATCTAGTTATGTGGGGAGTTTGCCAATATAAAAACCTCAGTTTTCTTATAATAATCAACCATATCATCAAATACTCTGCCCAGGTAATAGCAAATTATACTTGGTGACTTCAGAAATTCACCATGATGGAAAATTAAAGTTAAGGATGAAGTTTACATTTAACCAAGATGTTCATTAATACAAATAGTAAAGATGGGTATAAAAATATCTTCAAATAATAAATTACTTTATTATTAAAGTAAACATATTCCACCTAAACCTCGTTTCTATTCAGGCTAATGAAAATAATCACTTAACATTGATTGAATGCTATAGTTAGCAAACACTTTTTGGAAATAGGTAGTACTTTTATATTTCCTTGTGCAAATGAGGAATAGTTGTAATATTATACATAAATAGTAAAGTCTAGTTATTATTGTTGTTAAATCCCTTGTTACTCAGATTTTCTTCATTGAACGTGAGATTTTCCCCAGGGTTTTCTATGTTCCAGTCACTAGACAATCAGACCTGAAAGGGCATTTTTGTGCAATATGAAAAAGGAGACCTTCCTCAAGACATTTCATGTCCACCTGTAGGTAATTTGTCATAATGAACTAATTGTATTGGAACATGGTACTAAACTGCCTGCAGAAAATTGTTATAATACTTAAATCTGCAAAGTCTACAATGTGAACAGCTCCTCTAGAGTTGTGCAGTGAGCAACCTACACAACCATTTACTGTGGTCCAGTTTAGTCTATCCTTATAGAGATAAGAAAAATGAGTGTTTCAATAATACACTAAATCAGAAATTTGAGGTGTATATAAGGAAGCAGTTTACTACAAAGTTATTACAAAGAAAGACCATGTTAGTAAGTAATGGGTATCTGTGTGGTTTCAATTTGACAAAATGCTGTGCTGACTAAAAGACGTAGAAATCAAGCTGTAAAGATTTTTGTGTGTGATTTTGTGCTTTTATGATTTTGACTACAGTCATTGTTTAGAAAATCTGCTATTCAGTAAAAATATCTGAGAATCTGTCAGATACAGAATTATTAGCTTGAAATTGACCTGAATAAGTCTCCAGAAAGGACCATCCTTAAATCACCTAAAATAAATGAGTATCTATCTCTGTAAAATAAAGATGAACAATTTAAGTAAGAAAAATTCCTTATCATTACATCCAGTGCCTAAAATTTAATCTCTTTTCTCTTATTCTCTCAATATAAGAGTAAGTAACACAACAAATATAAAGTGCTTAGGTATAGAAGGCTATCTATAAGTGGTAAAATTTTTAAATCCATGCAGTTTTTTCTTATTAATGCATTTAGAATACTTTCCAGGCTTCATGTATCATGCCAAGTTACACTATTAATTTCTTTCAAACAAATATGAATGAATAATCAACCAGTTGATTGTAGTATCTGAATTTTTTTTTTTAAATGAATACGGTAGTACACAGACCCTGAAGTTCGTATTGGAGCATATGCTGCACAAGTATACAATTTAACAAGGAAATAAATGGTAAGCAACATTGCAAATCTGAAGAAAATGACTTCTTGAGATTTATAGCAATCATTAATTTGTAAAAAATATGAATGCCTAGGTTTGGTGAATTGAGACAAGGCAAAAATAGATAGATAGATAGATCGATCTGAACCATGCTTTTTTATTACCATGGCTTCCTTTTGCCCATTCTCTATTTCTTCATGTTCTCTTTCTTCCAACATTTATCAATTCTTTTCCCATTTAGCTTTTTACTTCCACATAAAACTGTAACACATTAAAGTTTCCCGCAATTTATTTTTTTCTTTCTTTAGATTCTTTTCTTTATCATAGATCATCTTAGATGTATTAGAGTACTTAATGTATTTGGAGTACTGCAAGAATGATTCCATATGGCCCCAATGTCTCTATTGACCTATTTTCTTCAGTTTTATGTATTAAAAGGAGATTTTTTTTTTTGTTTCTGAATTTGAACATTTATGTGTAGAATGTTTGCATTTGCATAGTTTTCTTTTCATTAAGTTGGCACTTTTGGTGTATTTCTAGACTCTTAACTGCGCAGAAAAAAAAAAAAAAACCTTCAAATGTGGCAGCAGGAGGGATAAAAAGGACATTTCTATCTTCATGTTTCATAATCACACCCTGCACTGGAGAATGGAAGTCATGGTCACATCACCAGAGAGTTGCTTATCAGGCATATAAGATTAGGGAGTCTGAGAAGAATGTACCCATTAATTGTAGAGAAAAATAAGAGACCATTTTCTTCATTATATGGAAATGTAGCAAGGAAAAAAATCTAGAAAAAAAAAAACAGACTAAAAATTGTATTTCTGTACCAGTTAGCAGAACAAAGAAACTTGAATCAAGCAGCAGTTTTTCACACTTCCTACACAAAAAGAGTCAAAAGAATACTACCCACACCAAAATGATTTGATTATTTTGTCAGTGAATTGAATAACTATTTCTTTTTTCCCTAAGTGAACTGATCAAGTGCTTGATAACTCTTCATGTATGTTGACAATGTATGATGTCAGCATTGCTGACAATTTTCTTTTTAATTAAATACTGAACTGAAAGCATCCTTCAAATTCCTCATTAAATATGTAAGTTCATATTTATTTCCTGGGTGTCCTCTTAAAGAGACTCTTCCCACCCCCACCTCTATTGTGGGTGAGAAGTATGTATGTATGTAGGTATGTATTTGAATTTAGATAATTACTTTTTATTATTATGTTTAATTAGCCAGCATATAGTACATCACTAGTTTTTGATGCAATGTTCAACAATTCATTAGTTGCATATAACACCCAGTGCTCATCACCATACCTGCCCTCCTTAATTTAATACCCATCACCCAGTTACCCTGATCCCCCACCCCTCTCCCTTCTGTAACCCTCAATTTGGTTCCCGGAGTCCAGATCTCTCATGGTTTGTCTCCCTCTCTGATTTCTTCTGATTCAGTTTCCCTCCCTTCCCCCGTGGTCCTCCGTGCTATTCCTTATGTTCCACATATGAGTGAAACCATATGATAATTGTCTTTCTTTGCTTGACTTATTTCACTTAGCCTAATCTCCTCCAGTTACATGCATGTCGATGCAAACAGGGCCTATGCATCCTTTCTGATGCCTCAGTAATATTCTGTTGTATATATGAACCACATCTTCTTTTTTTTTCTTTTTTTCTATTTATTTTTTTAATCATTGTTTTTTATTTATTTTCAGCATAACAGTATTCATTGTTTTTGTACCACACCCAGTGCTCCATGCAATCTGTGCCCTCTCTAATACCCACCACCTGGTTCCCCCAACCTCCCACCCTCCCACCTCTTCAAACCCTTCAGATTGTTTTTCAGAGTCCATAGTCTCTCATTGTTCACCTCCCCTTCCAGTTTCCCCCAGCTCCCTTCTCCTAACTCCCCATGTCCTCCATGCTATTTGTTATGCTCCACAAATAAGTGAAACCAAATGATAATTGACTCTCTCTGCTTGACTTATTTCACTCAGCATAATCTCTTCCAGTCCCGTCCATGTTGCTACAAAAGTTGGGTATTCATCCTTTCTGATGGAGGCCACATCTTCTTTATCCATTCATCTGTTGAAGGGCATCTCGGCTCCTTCCACAGTTTGGCTGTTGTGGACACTGCTGCTATGAACACTGGGGTAATGTGCCTTTTCTTTTCAGTTTGTATGTATCTTTGGGGTAAATATCCAGTAATGCAATTGTTGGATCATAGGGTAGCTCTATTTTTAGCAGAGCCAAACATCTCTTAGGAAAAAAAGTAATTTACTTCTTTGACTTTACTGAAAACTTTTACTCAAAATTTTTTGTCATTGTTACTATTTTTAATTTAGGGGAAAACTCTATACTAAGGGAAAAAATTGAAATGATACATATAAATATATAATATATATTTATATATTTATGTATAGCCACAGTATAAATGAGAGCACACCAATCTGGCTCCATAAGAAATCCCCTAAATTATATAATAAACAAGTTGCTCTTTATCTGCCACAATGGCCACTTCACTGTCCAAACAAATACACCTCAGAGATATTGCTGGTTTGGTTCCAGACCACCTCAATAACATGAATATCACAATAAGGCAAGTCAAATGAACATTTTGGTTTCCCAGCCCATACAAAGTGATGTTTTTAAGAAAAAAGTTATGTTTATACTGTATTCTGATCCATTAAGTATGCAATAGCATTATATCTTTACGAAAAAATGTACATTCCTTAATTTAAAATATTTTCTTGCTAAAAAATGTTAACCATCATCTGAGCTTTTGGTGAGTCATAATCTTTTTGCTGGCAGCGGGTTTTGCCTCAGTGTGTATGGCTGCTGACTGACCAGGGTGGTGGCTGCTGGAGGCTGGGGTGGCTGAGACAATTTCTTAAAATAAGCAATGAAGTTTGATGCACCAATTTAGTCTTCTTTTCACAAATAATTTCTCTGTAGCATGCAATGCTTCGTGAAAGCATTTTACCCACAGCAGTACTTCTTTTAAAATTGAAGTCCGTCCTGTCAAACCCTGCCGCTGCTTTAGCAACTAAGTGTGTGTCATATTCTAAATCCTCTGTTGTCATTTCAACCATCTTCACAGCATCTACAGTCCAGCTCAGGAAACCACTGTCTTTGCTCATCCATAAGAAGCAGCCCCACAGCTGTGAAAGTTCGATCAGGAGATCGCAGCCATCCAGTCACATGTTCAGGCTCCCCTGCAGCTTCTAGTCCTCTCGCTGTTTCCACCACATCTGCTCTTCTTGCCTCCACTGGAGTCCTGAGCCCTCCAAGTTACCCATGAGGGCTGGGATCAACTGCTTCCAGACTCCTGTTCATGTTGATACTGTGACCTCTTCCCATGGATCATGAATGTTCTTAATGGCATGTAGAATGGTAGATCTTTTCCAGAAGGTTTTCAATTGACTTTGCCCAGGGCCATCAGAGGAATCAGTATCTGTGGCAGCTATAGCCTTTCAAAATATGTTTCTTAAATAAGAAGACTTGAAAGTTGAAATTATTCCTTGATCCATGGGCTGCAGAATAAATGTTGCTTTAGCGGCATAAAAATGATATTAATTCCATTGTACATCTCCATCAGAGTTCTTGGATGACCAGGTGCAAAATATACATATTTTGAAAGGAATATATATAATTTTTTCTCCTGAGCAGGAGGTTTCAACACTGGGCTTAAAATATTCAGTAAGCCATGTTGTAAACAGAACATGCTGTCATCCAGGCTTTGTTATTCCATTTATGAGCACAGCCAGAATGGATTTAGCATAATTCTTGAGGGTCCTAGGATTTTTGGAGTGGTCAGTAAGCATTGGCTTCAGCTTAAAGTTACCAGCTGCACTAGCCCCAAACAAGAGTCAACCAGTCCTTTGAAGCTTTGAAGCCAGGCATTGACTTCTCTCTAGCTATAAAAATCCTACATAGCATTTTCTTCCATTAGAAGACTGGTTAGTCTACATTGAAAATCTGTTGTTGATGTAGCCAACCTCATTAATGATCTGAGCTAAATCTCCGGGATAACTTTCATGCAGCTTCTCCATCAGCACCTGCTGCTTCCCCTTGCACTTTTATTTTATGAAGATGGCTTCTTTCCTTAAATCTCGCAAACCAACCTCTTGCTACTAGCTTCCAGCTTTTCTCCTGCAGCTTCCTCACCTCTCTCAGCCTTCACAGAAGTGAAGAGAGTTAGGGCATGGCTCTGGATTAGGTTTTGACTTAAGGGAATGTTGTGGCTGGTTTGATCTTCTATCCAGATCACTATAACTTTCTCCATCACAGCGATAGATTGTTTTGCTTTCTTATCATTTGAGTGTTCACCAAAGTATTGCTTTTGATTTCCTTCCAACACTTTTCTTTCTCATTCACAACTCGGCTAACAGGTGTAAGAGGCCTAGTTTTTGCTCTCTCTCAGCTTTTGAAATGCCTTCCTCCCTAAGTTTAATCATTGCTAGCTTTTGATTTGAGATACACACAATTCTTCCTTTCATTTGAATGCTTAGAGGCATTCACTCTAGGGTTATCATTTAGCCTAATTTCAGTATTGTGTGTCACAGGGAACAGGGAGGCCCAAGCTAACAAAGATGGGGGACAGTGGATCAGGTGGAACAGTCAGAGTACATACAACGTTTATTGATTAAGTTCTGCATCTTATATGGGCACAGATCATGGTGCCCCCAAACAATTACAATGATAACATCAAAGACCACTGACCAAAGAGCCCCATAATAAATATTTTTAAAAAGTTTGAAATATTGCAAGAATTACTAAAATTTGACCTAGAAATGCCAAGTGAGCAAATGCTTTTGGAAAAATGGTGCCAAGAGACTTGCTCAACACAAGGTTGCCACAGACCTTCAAACTCTAAAAACTGTGATATCTGCAAAACACAATAAAGCAAGGTATGCCTGTAGTACCCTAACAGTAGCCAATGGGTACAACATTAAAAAAGTAGACTCTCAAAAAAAAGTAGACTCTCTCTGATAAGTATTTTTATTTTGTAAACAGGGCCTTAATTGTTTGTAAAGAGTTAATCATTCTACAGTTGCATAATCGACATATTTCACATGTTCAAAACTACCATAACAAAACTGACTGTTGTTTTAAACAAAACAATCTTTTTAGGGGAAACTGGTAAAAGAAAAATCTGTTTTAAAATCTAGAGTTTAAGTTGCTATTAAATTAATGATATTAAGGAAAATAAACTGATTTTGATTACACATTTAATGTTAATTCAAGTGCCTCTTGATATCTCCTCAAATTAATTTAAGCTATAAAATTGCCTGTTGACAATCCATTTTTATAAATCTCTTGTCAAAAGAGATTTGCATTATCCATAATTTAGTTCTAGTTTTTTATTTAAACAATAAAAAATTGTGTTTCTAATATGATTGTCATTTCTAGTTAGATTTAGCAGTATATCTTTGCAACTTATTGCACACTGTTTCTTCCTGAATCATATTCCTTCTTTATGGATTCATTTATTTCTTAATGAAGTATGTCCTTCAGTATTTCTTCCAAGTGAGGGTTAGAAACTATGTGTCATTGTATGTCCTTAAGCTTTTTATTATCCTCTCTCTCTTAAATGATTAACTTTACTTTGAATGTTATTTTCTCAACACTTTGAAGTTTTACCCTAGTGTCTTCTAGTCTCTCCTAAAGCTGATAAAGTCAGTCTGACTCTTCCTTTGTGTATGAAGAGTTTATTTCTCTTTTCACTCTAGTTGATTCCAAGATTATCCCTTTGTCCCCTGATGTTCTGCAATCCTTCTGCAAAACAACTAGGTATAATTTATTTCATTTTTATCTAACTTTTTGATATGAGGACTCATCACTTTTTTCAGTACAAGAAATTTTTCAGCCATCATTTCAAATATTTGCTCTACCCTATGAACACCATTCTTTGTTACTGGAATTCTTATTCAACATATGTCAGAGCTTCTCGATTTTGCTTTCTCCACATCTCTTAAATTCTCTTTTATATCTTTATTTTCTTTCTCTTTCTGTGCTACATTTTGCATGCTTCAATCTTCCTAGTCACTCATTTTTTTCTTCATCTATGTGTAGTCTACTTTATATACTATCTCTTACTGTTTTATTTCAATGACTATCTTGCTTTATTTGAAAGCTCTTTTTTTGACTTATACTTGTGGAAACAGGGAACTCAGGATTCTATACTACGTCTGGAAGAAATAATACTATAATATTGAGATTGTATTTCCAGAAAGGAAAATCCTATGATTATGCTACAAGATGCATGAGAAAAAAGATGTGTCATTATTTTAGTAGCCCTCGTACCTAGCAAACAGCCAGACGAATTGTATATCTCCAGTAAATGTTTTCAGTAATGAATTAAATGCAAACCAACTGAGTATTAAACCTAACGGTAGGTTAGCATCTTTACTGCTTGTCAGTAGTTCAGGTACAGTGATTCACAAACCAGAGATATGTATAAATACCTTGGGCGAACATCAAAATGCAGATTCACAAACCTACCCCATGGAGTTTCTGATCCAGTAGGCCCTGGGAAAGATCTAGAAATCTTATTTCCATAACTTGCATGATTTTTATCCTGGAAGCTCAGGAAGCGCCTTGAGAGAAGCATTCCTAAGTGCAATCAGCTTTAGGAGTGGTAGTGATAGATAAACCAAAGATTCCTTTATGTGAGTTAGTCAGCAGAGGGGGCAGTGGAGACTGACAGGAAAGAATCACCTTGGAGTGAAGAAGCAAAAGCTGAATAGGAGAAAACTGTGAGAAAAGCTGATCCTGGTTTCATCAAGTATCATACCAAAGCTAGAGCATTTAAGAAATACGCAGATAACGAATGCTTTGTTGTTTGCTCTAGGAAAAAGCAGCATTTTACAGCATACCTGTGTTTGTTTTAATTCTTCATACAGTTTCCTTTATTAATTAAAACCATTCTGAAATGGGTAGAAGAGGTTAATATTCAGCCTGTTTTCTTGTGGATTTATTTCTCAAAGGCTTTGCATTGAATTTTGTAACGTGATAGAATGATAATGTAATGTAATTTAGCTTAATATCTATTTTGTGTTAGATGACAGTTTTATTAAGCAGAACCAATAATCATCATTATTCAGAGTCATAACGACCCATTATAAATGGTCTCATTTTTTTTAACTTTAATTTTACCTCTTAGAGTATGCCTTTATAGAATTGCTAAAATGGTTACACTTGGTTTCTTTTATAAATATAATTTTAACAATCACTATGGAAACATAAGTCATCTAGTAGTTAAGTACCGCTATTCTATATATTTGATACAAAACTATTTTACTGTCTTGGTTTCTGTTAATTAAACTTTCAGATGAGCAAATTCCAGGAAATTAAATTACCATCCTTCATGTGTTGAAGCCTTACAATTGAGATGAATAGCCTTTTCTTTCTGGGATGCCACCTTTCTAACCCCTGTGTTTATTAGAGTAGGAATAAGCAGTCAAATTAGACAGAAAAGGACTCATCCCAGCAGCCTCCGAAATAACTGAATTTACAATACCTTGTATAAAAATATTAACAAATTAAGGTGGTTTCATGTTTATTGGGCACTTTAGCTTAAAGTGAATAAATGTAGGCAACAATCAGATTTTCAGTCCCAACAATTGTACTGAGAGGAATTTGGAGAGAAGAGAGAATGAAGTTATTTAGGTCATGGATACTTCAGAGCAAAGAGGACGTTAGAAGTTCTTCAATTTTAAGGATGTTTGCTATAACATCAAATATCTACTTAATGTTTCATAGTTTGCGGAGCATTCTCACTTGCATTCTTTCACAGGGGCCTAAACCCTTCCTCTCCAAGGAAGATTATTATGATTCTAAATTTACACTGTGGGTACTATGTGCCAGAGAAATGAATTCACACCCAAGCCAGTCGCCTAGTTCTCATAGAGGCAAAGCTGATGCTTTTTTCCACAACATCAGAGTCTTGACAGTCAGAGCACATCCCAAAGGCTCTGGGTGTATGGGAACAGAGGCAAAAGGTCAAAGAAGTTCAAAAAATGAAGGGTGAAGGTCATCTTAAATACAAACTTTACCAGCTTTATATTATTGTCCAGGGACCAGCATGCAACAATTGCTTAGAATTCAAGGAAAGTCAACCCCTTTCAGCTTCTGTCACAGCACTATAGGTGGCTCCTGTTGCTTTTGAGTAATAATTCTATTTCATCTATACATGATTAAACATAACTTTCTTCTATAAAATTTGTGCCTGGATGAAGTGAAGTATTTTCAAGCATTCGAGGATGCGTAGGAAGAAACCAGATCCATTCACAGATGCAAACATGGATTATAATCAATGATGCCATTATGTAATTTCATATTTCACTTTAAATTATTCATTTGCTTATTCAATAAGTAATCAGTGAATGCCAGAACTACGTTCATACACTGGGTCATAGAGAAAAGACAGGCTCTGACCTCACAAAGCTCATATTCTAGTTGCGGAAAAAGGCATTTACAATACAACATGGTAAGTGTTACAATAGAATTCATTGGAGATCATGACAGTACCAAGGAAAAAACTTTAAAACAACCTCCCAATAACTTTTTGAAATGATTGTTTCACTGTGATTCATTTGCACACAATTCTTATCAATGATTGAAAGTTTGCGTGTACATATATAGGTATGTAATATGTAGCTTTACGCTTGCTGAGTTGCCACTGAACTTGAAAATAAAATAATGTTTCCAAGTTTGTTCAGACACAGGAACCTCACAGAGAATGTTAGAATTGCTTTGATTGGGCTTGGAGCATGTGGTTTAATATGAGAGATACTGGGCTGTCTATATTAATCAGGGTCTTGACAAACCACGTTGATAATAGCATTTTAGAAAGCCTTGGATAAATTAATGAAAGAAATGCTTCTATTTCTACCCTCACAGATGTTTAGTTTCTGGGTTATAATCATCTCTTAAAACATTAGAATCACTGGAATCCTATGACTACCCAGGAATTCTGCCAGTCTAGCAAAGTCCTTAAGATTAAGCTAAATAAATAAGTAAGTAAGTAAGTAAATAAGAAATAAATAAATAAATAAATAATAGGGCATCTCTGTCAGTATGTCCCATGTCTATAAGGCTCTTGGTCACAAATTATTGTCATCTGAAATCCACGTTCTCCACTTGGGTTTTTAGGTCAATTAGTTATATCCACTGGAAAATATAAATAATACAACTTAAATGAATCTTATTAAGTTGGTGGGTTATATTTATATCATCTCTATGTAAAAACAATCATGGAGTTTGGAGTAACTCTTTGCAGCCATCTTCTGAAGCCTTCATGATTTTTGACCCTGGATAAGTTTCTTACCCCAAGACTTAGTTTCTTATCTAGATAATACCTACCATGTAATTCTGTTGTTAGAATCAAACATATTATAACAGGAATTGGGATAGCATGTGGCATGGGGTAGTTTTTGAATATCAGTGACAGTTCCTCTTCATGTTTGGCTATAAGACCTGTGCTGGATTATGCTTTTATCATTTAAACACACCTTCTTCCACCAGAGGCACTCAGTCAAAAACTTTGCTTTTTTTTATTTTGTGGGGACATCAAACCCACCAGCCAGTAATTGGGCTGGCCCGTAGGAGTCAACCACTCAAAATATTACTTGGGTTGTGTTTTCCCATCAAAAAAGGCTGAGACATACTAAGCATTTTCCTCTTCTTTTCTCATAGTTCTAGTGTTAAGTGATGCCTGGTGCTCTATTATAGCATGCATGCTGAAGTATGTACAGTGAGGAAGCACTGGGGATGCTTTTTGAAATTCATCAAGGTATCACAATACCATTTTTTAAACCCTGGATTAAATAGAGATGCATTTTTTGACACCATCTGGATAGTTAAGCTCAGTTGGTCAGAACTTGGGGCTAATATGTCAGCTTAGGGTATTCAGTCTCGCCTATGCACTAATTACAATCCGATTGATTTTTCACTCACTGGGTTTTTGTCTTGTTTTGTTCTGGGCTCACTGACTGCAGCTGTAACTTCAACTTGCCAATGTACACCACTGCTCACAAGAGGACCAGATGAGAGTGTGTGAATGCATTTATTGCCAACCCTTCCCTACTCTAAAAACAAAGCGGTTTTGTAGGTTTGTTGCTGATGGGTCATAGCGCCATCTTCATATACAAATTACAGCATTTCATATGGCACTGTTTTCCCTGTAAATGATAACAGAGATCATGGGGAGGCAGTACAAATTATCTTGAGCCATTGTCTTGTTTATAAAGTACATTATTTATATTATATTCTGACATCTTAGTTAGTTTTGTTATTTGCTTCTTTTATGCTCATTCTCCCCTTAGATCTGATTTGACTATTCCTTTCTTTAGCATTCGTTCCCTTGTTAGATTATTTTCTCTGAGTGGCAGAATACCTTTTTTTAATTATTATTATGAGAATGCTAAGTATTTACCTAATTACCCTTTAGAGAACATTGGAAGACAATGCAGTTGAACAAATGGATGAATACTGGAAAGGGATTACTGAATAATTGTATTATTTCTGGAAGTCTCGGTGACTGTTATTTTTCTTACCTTCACATATTTTTCTTCTAGGTTACTTTTTTTTTTTTTTTACTATTTTTTTCATGATATTTTTTCCTGATAGTTCTCAAGCTTATAGCTAGTAACCTTTTTGTTCCTGTTCGAAAAAAAATATCCTGAGAGTGTGAAAGTGCTCAGATAAATATTATCCTTAAAAAGATCAATATTGTGAGAATATATCTGTTCATTTATTTAGAATGGAAAAGCATCTAATTCAGTATTTATTACATTATGGATTTCAGTTCATATCGAAGTTTAAAGAATTTCAAATCAAATCTTTCATGAACCCCCAAATTGAAAAACTAATGTAAATGAAAGCGCATAGGCCCAACACAAACAATCAAACAGAAAAGAATCTCACTGATTCATTTAGGGAATCAACTAGCCATCCATTATACAATTATTGAGAGCCTAAATTTTGTGCCAAATATTTCTGTAGATAAAAGATGAAAATACAGGGGCGCCTGGGTGGCTCAGTGGGTTAAGCCGCTGCCTTCGGCTCAGGTCATGATCTCAGGGTCCTGGGATCGAGTCCCACATGGGGCTCTCTGCTCGGCGGGGAGCCTGCTTCCCCCTCTCTCTCTGCCTGCCTCTCTGTCTACTTGTGATCTCTCTCTGTCAAATAAATAAATAAAATCTTAAAAAAAAAAAAAAGATGAAAATACATAGCAAATCCCAACCAAAAACACATACTTTTATCAGAAAGGGAAATGATATGAATGTGTAAATAAATCAGCACCAATACAATATAGCAGATCTATCACACTGATACACAGAGTCACTGAGAGATCACCTAGCCCACTGGATAATCCAGTCTCGCAGACAATTCAACTTGAATGTATTCTGATTGTCGCCAAGCGATTTTTATTATTATTATTTACTTTTGTATTGGATTGATAATCTTTAAATTGGTTTCATTCCTTATGTACATATTATCCAGGAGTAGGGTGAGTAATAGAATGATAGAATCAAGGGTCATGTGGGATTAAACATTTGTAAAAAAATAATTCGAAAAGTGGAATTCATTCCTAAATTGGAGAAGTGACTGCAAAATTAGGAACATGTTTGCAGAAACTCAATAGCATAAGCCGGGCATTGACAATCTGATTCACGGCTTTCTTAACTATCCATTCACATTATTCCTTTAGGGGAAATTTGACAATGATGTCTCACAAATGTGTTGCCACTTTCAAAGCTTCTTGCTAGCATTTTAGCAAAGTGGAAAGCAGTTCTGGCATTTTGGATAAATGTTCCCCAAATCTTCCCTGCCAGACATCTCATTAAGTAGAAAGCCTCAATAGAGTAATATGGAAAAGCAATTTTAAATAGAAGTTTGATTCACAACATAGTGATTTTTGTAAATAATATTCTGGGAAGTCTTCCGTGCTTTTCTGGATTTAATTTTACTGTTGGAGTTGTATGCCTTTTCTCATCTATTGTGACCAGTAATATTCACCCAGCCACCTATCACTCCTTTTCAAAGAGAAGGGACTACAGATAAATGTTTAAAATGATTCCTTAATTAACAGAAGACTATGCAAGAAATGACTATTTTTGAAAGGAGTATTTACTTATTTTGTTCTCCCATACATATTCTCTAAAACATTAAATGTATCTCCTACTTCCTAATGGGATGATACTTTCTAATAATATCATTATAGCCCTTCTTTTAAATATTGTGTTATTATAATTGTCTCTATATAATTGTGATTCTCTTGCTGAAAGTTGATGCTTGAGTATAGGGATTTTTATTGTATACACCTTTGTATCTCCAACCTGGCCACAAACTTTTTAAGTACTTAATTTTTGGTGAATGGCATGATTTATCAATGTTTGATGCTTGTTCATATCCACTTATTTTTTTAAAAATATGACTTTCACCTCAACGTGAGACATGAATCCATCAGAATCCTAGAGGAGAACATAGGCAGTAACCTCTTTGATATCAGCCACAGCAACTTCTTTCAAGATATGTCTCCAAAGGCAAAGGAAACAAAAGCGAAAATGAATTTTTGGGACTTCATCAAGATCAAAAGCTTCTGCACAGCAAAGGAAACAGTCAACAAAACAAAGAGGCAACCCAAGGAAAGGGAGAAGATATTTGCAAATGACAGTACAGACAAAAGGTTGATATCCAGGATCTATAAAGAACTCCTGAAACTCAACACACACAAAACAGATAATCATATCAAAAAATGGGCAGAAGATATGAACAGACACTTCTCCAATGAAGACATACAAATGGTTATCAGACACATGAAAAAATGTTCATCATCACTAGCCATCAGGGAGATTCAAATTAAAACCACATTGAGATACCACCTTACACCAGTTAGAATGGCCAAAATTAGCGAGACAGGAAACAACATGTGTTGGAGAGGATGTGGAGAAAGGGGAACCCTCTTACACTGTTGGTGGGAATGCAAGTTGGTGCAGCCACTTTTGAAAACAGTGTAGAGATTCCTCAAGAAATTAAAAATAGAGCTTCCCTATGACCCTGCCATTGCGCTACTGGGTATTTACCCCAAAGATACAGATGTAGTGAAAAGAAGGGCCATCTGTACCCCAATGTTTATAGCAGCAATGGCCACGGTCGCTGAACTGTGAGAAGAACCAAGATGCCCTTCAACAGACGAATGGATAAGGAAGATGTGGTCCATATACACTATGGAGTATTATGCCTCCATCAGAAAGGATGAATACCCAACTTTTGTAGCAACATGGACGGGATTGGAAGAGATTAGGCTGAGTGAAATAAGTCAAGCAGAGAGAGTCAATTATCATATGGTTTCACTTATTTGTGGAGCATAACAAATAGCATGGAGGACAAGGGGAGATGGAGAGGAGAAGGGAGTTGAGGGAAATTGGAAGGGGAGGTGAACCATGAGAGACTATGGACTCTGAAAAACAATCTGAGGGGTTTGAAGTGGCTGGGGGTGGGAGGTTGGGGGAACCAGGTGGTGGGGATTAGGGCACGGATTGCATGGAGCACAGGGTATGGTGCAAAAACAATGAATATTGTTATGCTGAAAAGAAATAATTTTTTTAAAAAGGCAAAAAAAGAGAAAGAAAAGAAATGGAAAATTTTAAACTGAAAGATAAATGAATTATGAAAAAAAATAAATAAATATGACTTTCAATGTGTTTTCTTGTCTTTGTCTACTATGTCTGTTTGCTAAAATTGGCTGAAACAATCCTATGCCATTCTCCTCTCTATCTGGATTACCTTTGTCCTGGTGCATATTCTTTTTTTTTTTTTTTTTAACATATAATGTATTATTTGCTTCAGGGGTACATGTCTGTGAATCATCAGTCTTACACATTCACAGCACTCACCAGTGCACATACCCTCCCCAACATCCATAACCCAGCCACCCTATCCCTCCCCTCCAACCCCCCAGCACCCCTCGGTTTGTTTTCTGAAATTAAGAGTCTCTTATGGTTTGTCTTCCTCCCGATCCCATCTTGTTTCATTTTTTTCCCTCCCTGCCCCCCACGACTCCCCACCCTGCCTCTCAGGTTCCTCATATCAGAGAGATCACATGATAATTGTCTTTCTCTGATTGACTTGTTTTACTCAGCATAATACCTGGTGCATATTCTCATCCTCTCTTGGTTGGCTGCAGGAATAGCCTTCTTACTACTTACTTGACATAATCAAATGTTACCACTCCATTCTATGTCTAACTTTACTCCCAGAGTGCTATTTTCAACACTCAAATCTGATTATGTCACACTCATGTTTCTGAACCCTTCAGTGACTGCCCAACACTCCACAGTGAATCTAGATTCTGATGTTATCTTACCAGGAGTCCCAGGAATATGTGTGAAGCCCCTTCTTTTCATTTCCTCCAGGTGCCTCACATATGGTGCTCATTAAATATCATTGAATAAGCGCTGCATGACTGAATAAATGAAGATGGCTATTGTAGATCATTTGTGCCAAAATTTGGACAGGTGAGTTCATTCATAGAAGTTTCTAATGGAGCTGTCTGAAAACGGGGGTGGAGGTTTTAGGAAAGCTTTTCACACACTTGCCTCTTCATAAAAATGATCTGAAGTTTGTTTTTAAAATAAAGATTTCTGGAGTCTGAATTTCCAAAGGAAACTTGAGAATCTTTGTTTTTATAAAAATAATTACACTAAATGATTCTCATGTTTAGATAGGTTTGGGAAAGATCTTAGAGCAACAGTTAATATCTAGACACACAATGCCTACTCAATGTGGGAAGCTGGGCGTTATGACCCTAAATTCATTCACTTCCACGATGTTTAGGGTACTTGATTCCGGTGGAGATCACAGTTTTTACATGTGTAGATCTCAGGTAATTGACTTGAGATTTACCTGAATGCAGATAGGAGTTTGGGGACAAATGATTGAATCCAAGTATTGCCAGATATAGAGAGTTGTGACCAGTATGTACTAATCAATGTACTAGTTATGTACGTACTAATATGACTTGTTTTGACTCATCTGTACTAGTTACCTACATTCCCAATATGTATAAGGTATAATTTCAGGTGTTGGCGATATAGGAATAATAACACACACAGTCTCGATGTTCTTTCTGCAAATGTGTCTCAACTTGCTATGCTTGTCTCCAGAACTCTCCAGTTAAGCATTATTTTCATAGTGACTTGGCTCTTAGGCAAATTGAAAATGATCATCCCCAAAGAGCCATCAGTATCCTTGTCAAAAATGAGTGTCCAGGTGTTTTTAGTCTGACTGGAAACTTCAGATGGGTTCCTATGTCCTCTGAAGGTATAATGGTTGAGTTCAGATGATCAGACACCGTTTCTCACCTTTTGGAACCTATTTATATCCTGATGAGAAATTCATTCGAGGCCAATCCCTGAGTCTCTGAACACTAAACGTCCTATCATTTTAAGTGGAAATGCATTGTATTTTTTATTTTTACCTTTTCCCCCCTTTTAATAGTTTGTTGTCTCAACCAATACAGGAATTAAGTGTACAGACTAGTACATAGACATTTACATTTTATGTATGTTACAGGAAGCACAAAAATTTATTTTATCTAAGACTGCTATATTTTGCTAGAAAATGGTTGGTAAAAGTTTAAACCAAATACTTTTCGACCTCTGGAGCTATCCTAGAATGGTAAGAACTATTGGGGTTGTGTGAAAAATCATGCATCCATTTATAATGTATTTTACAAACACTGATTATAGCAATCATGCTAGATCTATTTCCATATATCACAATCTCCATGTCAGTTATAGGGTACAGTTACATGGAACAATTATGAATCCTTTTCTTAAAACCCAGTCCTTAACCATGGGTATTCGTCACTCTAGATTTCAAACCTTGACATTTACATCTACTATATTAATGTCTGTGGTGATAGAGCTGGACCCTTGGGACCTCAATCATTAAGATTTTGCCTTTCCTCTGAGAGAAATCTTTTAAGAAAGTTGAACTTTATGAACATTCTCTTGAAAGAGCATTGATTCTGGTCTGTTTAGATTTCAAACACTTGCTGAAATACTCATTTTAATTAGGGATATAACACAAGAAATAGAACTGTACCTAGCCCTCTTCTGTAGGAAATACTACTACTGTTACTTAATTATTAAGAATAGAATTTAATGTACCTACTCTATTATAGTCTTTGGGGCAATGGATTATTTCATTGTCTCTTAACTCATTTTAAAGATATTTTTATCTTTTGAACTTGGCATTTTTCTCCTCACTTTGATAATCCTATGCATATTTCAAGCTGTACAAGGTAGGAGAGTAAAGTAAGGAGAATAGATCCTATTTCACAAGCTGTGAAATTAAATGACGTATAAAATACAATAACATAGTGACTGGGACTTAAAATCTATACATTAAAATTTCTGTGTAATTTATCTGCAGTTTATGGGATGTTAAGAAACAGAGGTTTGAAATGCCTATGACTTGTAAATTTATACTTGTGGTAATGGAAGCGTTTTCAAACATTGTCAGCTTCTTAGTACACCTAATGTTTATATGAAATATGGTGAGTTAAAATGATGGCCCTGAGGCAGGTGATGTTTTCTAATCTACATTTTTGTTTTTAATCCTATGTGGTAGTCAAGGCTTAGATTTCTTGGTATTTCATTTCTCCATAGTATTACTCCCATATTAAAAAAAAAAACAGATTATGGCACATGCATACAATCAAATTGCTACATTTCACAAGGAAATTCTTTTAAAAGCAAAGTCTACTAAATCAAATCTAAGGACAATAAAAGACCATATTGAAATAAGTCCAATTTAAGAATAGAACTCTGCACATACAAAAACTGAAAACAAAATAATAAACAGTTTTGTTTGTTTGTTGTGTTTGAGCAAAACAGTTGTGTAGGTGGAGATGCTTTGGAAAATGGAAGAATTTTCAACAAGAGCCAGGAATGTTTTGGTGATTTTTGTGGATGTATTTCCAAAGATCAGAAAAAAATATACAAGTCACTACATGGGAATTAAGAAACATAAACTCTTACATACACATTAGAGCCCCAGTAAAGCAAATGAACTAGCTTAACTTGGAGATTTCTTAAAATTTCATTTGTAGTTTTAAAAATAAGACATGGAGAAAATGGGCTTTCTCAGAACTGTTCTATATGTCCATGGAGTGGTGCAATTAAAGAAAACTAGGATATCAAAATAAATATCCTTTTTTGTTTTATTTATAAGAATGAGGGAGATTTTTCCTAATCACCATGTTGTAAGAGAGTTAAAGCTTTTAATAAATAATAAATTCCTTCACTGTTCACATTTCCCTGGGATTTTTTGAAGAGGACTGCATCACATAAAAACATATTTATTAATTTGGTAAATTTTGAAAAAAGGTATCTCTCTTCTTTCCATGGGTTTTTTTATAAGCTTACATTTATATATTTATCATTGTAATTAGGATAATTCCCACTACTACCACTGACACCTCCATCTACCATGTATATTATACAGCAGGGTTTCTCAAATTTTTCCACATTGTAACACTCATTGAAAATAGCATTTGTATAGCACACTGGGTGAAAAAAAAAAAAAATAGAAGGCTTCTTCCAGCAGAGATTGAAAGCTAGGGAAGGTCTGGGCCCCAGGCCCAAACCCAGAAGCCCTGAGGGTTGTAGGCATCACTATCCTGGCACACACATAGCCCATTTGCACACATCGGGGTGTATCGATATACCAGTTGGGAAGCTCTGGATTTGATACGAAAGAAGTGGTAACATTAAAAAACAAAACTACATTCTCCTTTGTTTGTTTGTTTGTTTGCTTGAACCCAAATTTTAGCAAGAGATATTTCTGTATTTTGTATCTCACCTTTCTATTGAGATTGTTTTCAATGTCCCTAGTGATGAAGAGGATGAGAACTACATATTTGAGCTTTATGTCTCCAGTAAATGCAATTAGCAAATGTGAATCTTTTCATGGTGACTTGGGTTCTTCTTTTTTTCCTGAAATTTCTCAACAAAAAATTGAGAGTTCTAAGTCACAAACTGAATTTCTAAGCAATTGTACCTGAGGTAATTATTGACAGTTTGAGGAGAAAGACTAAGGGGCCATACTAGGTAACTTGATTTATTTTAAACTTTTATTTTTTAATCTAAAATATAATGTTTTCATCTAACTAAATCTCATGTAAAAAGGGATCAAGCTTGCCCAGCAGTTTAACTTTAGAGAGAAATGTCTTTAAGATGATTAATGAGGTAAGAAGGAAAGAAGAGAGGAAAAGAGAGGAGGTGGGAGAGGCAGAGACTTATCAATTTCTCTTACTGTGTTCAAAATTTAACAATTCTTTCTGTCTAGAAATTGTTATATGTAGCTTTAATCTCTTCTACTACAATGCAACTTCATTTTCTCTTTTTATGTCTTGGAGGGCAGAGGTTCCCAAGAGTGTAAGAGAAGTTAAAGAATAACCAGCTCTATAACCATGATTGGGTAATGTTGACACAACTATAAAATAAAAGCTATTCCACTTGTTCTATAGCCCTTAAACTTTGGAAAAGTGTCCAATAGTGGAAAATTTAAAAAAAAAAGTCTTCCTTGTTTTGCAGAGGAAAATGATCATGAGTCTGTCTATCCATGATAGATTGGGTCAATTGCATTTCTTTCCAAAGCTTTTAAAAACATAACTGAAGGCTAAAAGAAGTTGTATGTCATCATTATGATGTTGGTAACCTGTGACACTTAAGTAATTGATTCTTATGTTCATTGTGCTTTATTAATAATCCTTTGTATATTTCCTGACACATTATCCTGCTCCTACTTCCATAACAATCTCTTCAATTTTAAAGATAGTCTCATTGCAACATGTACTCATGAGGTCTGGTCTCATCCGATGAAGAATGAGATCATGTATCAGGAATACCCTCTGAGCTTTTGTGACCTTAAAACCAGTGTGAAATTGGATCACAATTACAGAAAAATACCCAGTCTGTAACTATTTGTCTCAGACCTCTTAATGGCAGCTCTTGTACTTGAAATGACTTAGGACTGTTTAACATCAAATTCTTTCTGAGGAACTTACTGAAGTACATTTGAAGTTTGTCATACTCCTAGGAAGTTTTGGAGGAACTGTTGGTTTCAACATATGTGTTGAAACAATGGGGTTCTTCTCATCTTTATTGGATAGGACGGATCCATTTTTTCACTTTGAAATGCACAACACATGAAACTATACCAGCTGTTTCTAACATAAGATTTCTGATGATCCTCAACACATATAATGTATTAAATTTACCCAATATAGTCACTGTTTATTAGAGCTTTATTGCAAACATTGAATTGATATAAACATGGTACAAATGTCTAGAAATTATTAAACACATAAGAAATGCACACTATCATTATTCCATAGCATTTAGAGAAACAAGGTGAGTTTGTGCTGTGTCACTTATTATCTAGAAAGTCCTTCCTCTCATATTTTTCCAAAATGATAATTAACATACTCTTTTTTAAAGTATTTTTATTTATTTATTTTAGAGAGAGAGAAAGAGAATAAGTGCATATGTGAAAGTGAGGGAGAACAGAAGAGAAGGAAGAGAGAAAAAAAAACTGAAGTTGACTCCATACCCAGCACAGAGCTGATGAGGGGTTCAATCTCACAACCCCAAGCTCATGATCTGAGCTCATGGACCAAGAGTCCAGTTCTCAACCAACTGAGCCACCCAGATGTCCCTCCAAACTTATAATTAAATAAACCCTGGGCATTAGTAGATTTTGAGGAGAACCTTATTTTCCTTCTTCTTTCTTTATTTTTTTAAAAGATTCATTTATTTATTTGAGAGAGAGAGAGATCACAAGCCAGAGGGGCAGAGAGGGAGAGAGTCTAAAGCGGACTCCCTGCCAAGCTTGGAGCCAGATCTGGGGCTCAATCTCATGACCCTGAGATGATGACTGAGCTGAAACCAAGAGTCAGAAGTTTAACCAACTATGCCATCCAGATATTATTTGGGTGAGAATATTATTTTCTCCATTTTTAACCTCTGAAGTTCTGTTTAAAGAAAAGATTTCCAGATGCCCACACAAGAAAACTTTCACTTGTAAATAAATTTCCATGATAGTTAAATTTATTTCTAGAACACTCTCAACTAATGTTTCTTATTAAGCCATTTTACCATTTTGAGTTGATATAAAATATGCCACTTCTGAGTTATGATCCTTACAAAGTGAACATATTTTCTATCAAATAAACATTACCATTTTTCTGTTTCTTATAGATTCTTGATTGAACTTTCAGTTAATTACAGTACTACCTTTTCTATGAATTTGGCAGGTCTAAAGTTTTCTTTATAATTCAGTAACCAATTTGAGTGAATTCATTTTGGCATCACATGGAATTAGTTTAAATGATTTTTTTTAGGGTAAGTTTGGATTAAATAACAAAATTCAATTTCATAAGTGTAGCTCCGTTCACCCATTTAATTGATTCTGATTGCCCAAAATATGGACAAATATAGTTAGTGAACTGCATTCATTAGAAAGTAGAAAAGTCAAAATAATTTCCTAACTTGGTTATTAGTGATACTGTTACATGTTCTTGCCAGTTTCTGTATATAAAGCTATATAAAACAAAGTAAAGTTATAGATGAAGTGTTGTTTTTAGACAATCACATTAAATTCCTTTTAAATCATTCAATAGCTATGCAGAAAACTTCTATTTTTATTGAATACTGTTTTGCAAAGTAACTAACTCTATTGCATTTAAAAGCTTTGCTGTAGTATTAATGGATAGATTCTGTCCCTGGTTGCATGCTGAAGAATTTTCTCCATTTATAGATTTATGAGGACATTTTAACATGAAACCCATATTTTAAAAGTATGAAGAAAGGGGGTGCCTGCGTGGCTCCATCAGTTGTGCATTCGTTTCTTGACTTTGGCTCAGGTCAAGAGCTCAGGGTCCTGGGAAGGAGCCTAGCATAGGGCTCCATGCTCCGTACATAGTCTGCCTGTCCCTCTCTCTCCTCCTCTTCCCCTCCCCTTGCTCTTTCTCTAAAAATGAATAAATAAAATATTTTTTAAATAAAAATATGAAGACAAAGGGGGTGCTATCCTGATCTATGGGTTTGGGAAATTCTTTTCTTTCTGCCCCAAGAGAGGTTATTTGTTTGGAGGTCAAGTTCAAAAACTACCCAGTGTAAAATTCCCATAGTTGTCTGGCCCCAAGCTTCACTTGGAAGACCAATTATATACCTTTATTAATGAGAAATTCTAGCCAGAGCAGATCACCTGCAGAACCCCACCATCTGCTGTGAGCCCATATTTTTAATGCAGTCTGGCTTACTCTTTAGCTAATGGTTGATACACATCTAAACAACATATGATACCACTTCCCAATTGCCAAATTAGCAACACTTTACTGAAATTAGAAAACACAAATGATGTAAATACAGTGGGATCAACACTTTAAAACAGGGACAGTGGAAATGAATTGATAGTCCCTTTAAAAATCAATTTTATAAAATGCATCAAGAACTTTTAAATATTTGTATCATTTGAAGCAATGAATTCTATTTCTGGAGATCTATCATAAGGAAAAACTAGAATACTGATCAAAAGTTGTATTGAGAGGTGTTTATGACAATGTTGTTCGTAATATTAAAATAAATATATCATTGAAATTAAACATCCAACAAAATGGAACTGGGTAAATATATTATAATACACTTATATGGGGAAGAGAGATTACTAATAATTAAATTATCTGTAAGATTATTTACAATATGGGAAATGTGTTGAAACTGAAAACTGACAATTGAAAAAACAACTGTTAAAAAAGAAACACATTTATGAATCATTATATCTGCATGGGTGTGCATATCTGTATTTGCTCCTATTTCTGCAGCTTTTGATCTGACTATATTTAAAGTGGGTAACAACCTTCAAAGAGATAATGAAATAACTTGTCTGTTCTTTTAAATTTCTTTATACTTTTCTTCATTCTCAAAATTGCATAAAATTAGATGAAATTATTTTTATAATCACAAAAATCTTATTTTAAAAATGGACTCAGCTCTTGGTAGTGGAGAAGAAGAATACCCTTCATCTGCTCGTGTGGCCCTGTGTGGCCACAAAAAACACTATCAGATCATCCCCATATATTGAAAAGTTCTATCACTTATCATGGGTGACCAGATGGGATACATTTGATAACTTGGTTTATAAAATTATTATCAATAGTTGGCTTATTGCATACTAAAATTCCCAATACTTCTCTTTTGTCAAGTGTTAGAACAATAATAGTAAGTTGAGAATTTTTCTAAAATCACAAAGAAGGTGTGAAAATAGTAACTAAGAAACAATTATAAAATCATACAGAACAAGACTTTTATAACTTGTCAAAATACTATAAAATTATTTTTTTTCCTGTGAAGATGATTTCAATGTATACCTCAAGTGCTTTTTTTACAAACAATATTGACTTTGGAGAACTTGAATCTGTAATGTTTAGCAACTAATTTCTTAATTTCACTTAGCATATATCAAAGCCAAATCTTAGAGTAATTAAAGGATCTTTGTCTTCGTACTAACAATTACTCTGTTTTGTCATATTGCCCCTAAACTGGGAACTAAAGGAACAGAAAAATGGTCTTAGGAAAAGAATAACTTGGAATTATGCATAACTTCTCAATTCCGTCCCAGTAACAGAAGTCTATGGAACTCAGTGGTGCTATCAGATGATTTTTGTTCATGCGAAACACCGCAGCTAACCTTTATTTTAGCACTTTTTTATTGAATAAATATAGGTATGGAAAATGTTTGTGAATGAATTGAATTGAATTAATGTGTATGAAGTTTGATGGGCTCCTGGCACACCGTAGCACAGTGTTCCATGCATAATAAGAACAAGTTGAAAAGCATGCGGAATGAATGAATAAATGATAGGCATTTAATGAACCCTGACTCCCTCCCCCTTCATCCCGGTTTCTTCCTTAACTGATAGCTATGTCAAAAATTCAAGTCTGCAGTAGGGCCTGAAAGATTTCACATTTAAAACAATACAAAACAGGGGCGCCTCTGTGGCGTCGTCTATTAAATGTCTACCTTTGGCTCAGGTCATGATCTCAGGGTCCTGGGACTGAGCCTGGCATGGGGCTCTCTGCTCAGCAGCGAGTCTGCTTCTACCTCTGCCCCTCCCAACCCCAAGCCCCCACCCTTCATGCGTGTGCCTGCTCTCTCAAATATTTTATTTTTCAGTGTACAACCCAACAAAAATTAAATTTATCTTAATTAGCATAATTTTTAAATTTCCAGAGTATAGTAAGTTTAAATAGTAGGCAGAATGCTATGGTTTTTAGTTAAATTCAAGCCTCAGAAAACTGGAAAATTTTACATGTACCTAAAAAAATAACCCCATAATATATGTTTTCATGATTACAATAAAATTAGTGATATACCTCTGTAGTTGTATTACTGTATTGAGAGATACAATCATGATGAATTTGCATGAAGAATGCAAATTTTGTTTTTACTGTAGTGATATGACTTTTATCACATGTGGCTACTAAATTTTTAATGGATGCTTAGCAATTGAATCTATAGCTTTTGTTTGATAATGTCTATTTTAGGAAAAAAATCACATTCAACAGGAGTTAGAAAAAAATTTGATTTTATATTGATTGATGCTCATTAATTGTTTACCAAGATATTTAAAGATTCCCCAAACTCATCTTCTGAACAGATCATTTGCACAATCATAGGGAAATAAAGCATAATTGATGGGACTAGCATTCAACAAATGCCTTGTAACTTGAATTTTATATATACTTTATATACGTGGTTTTATGGATAGCAGGAACCAAGTGACATATTCATTTTTGGTAGAATTTTCAACAGTGAGCTAAGAACTTTCATATCTTTGTTTTAGCTAATTTGAAGATTTGTGTTTGTTCGAAAATAATTTTAAAAAATTGAACTACCCAGTACTGAGTTTTATTAAAAATTACAAATGCAAAGCAACTGAAATACTGATCATTTTTTTAAAAAGGGGGGGAAAGGAAGGAAATGAGAAATTGTTTTATTTTTCAGTCAAAATGCCATTGCTGATTAAAGAAAAATATGAGACTTCATTGTACGCTACAAAGGAGGATCTCATCAAAGTGTCCTCTTGGTAGCCAGCTAGCTATATAAACCACAAAAATAGAGTTGCATTAAAAATACAATATATTGAAACAGTAATTTTTCAATGCTATGTAAATACTATGGACATTTTATATTCAAAGATAAGCAGAATCAGCAGATAGTGACAGTTTTAAATTTGCTAAAAATCAATAGAAGAGCAGTAAAATGCATTTTCCTAAGCCGGGCTGTAACTTCAAGTGAGCTGAACCATTCTTGATTCAACTGAGAGATTTCTTAATAGGACTTAAGAAAGTGGATTTAACATTGTTTCATTTTATTATGAGTCGAGGAATACAAATGTGATATGCTTTGAAGTAATCTACATGCTATTTTTATTAGCTTTAGAGCTTCTATATACATATTTTATGTTCTTTCAGAAGCTTAAATAATATTACATTCTAATTATTATTTGCAGATGATATTTGTTTTTCTCATAATGACCAGTCAGAAATCAGTGCTCTGAGTTCCATGAAAAAGAATCATTTCATGTTGAGTAGCAGTTACTCAGTATGCATTCTAGCTCTTGCTCTCTCAGAGGGAAAGATTTAAATAATGTATGGAGGGTTCCTTTGTAATGAGGCGTTCTTTTTTTATGTTTTGTTGTGATTTTGTCACTTTAGAGGAAATGTCGTTAGTTAAAGGGTCACAAATCATATCAAGGATTTCATCAATGCCATATAATTGATCTATATATCTTTTAATGGGGGGGTGAATGTCATTCAAGGCTCTTGGGTATTTAATTCAAATGCTAAATTTAAGAACCATGAGCATATTGACGTGTTAGAAAAAGATATAGAATTGTGTGCATAAAACAAGACCTGGGTGAATTTTTTTTCCCTTCTTTCTCATTAAAGATTGATCTAAAGATTTTTTTGAGGGAGAGTTATTTGATAGCCATAGTCACTTTTTTTGTTTCCCAGAGTGGTAATAAAAAAATTATTCAATAAAACACAATTTCCCTTTTCTCTTGTGTCCGGTACTCCCTTCCCCTTCAAATGCAGCTGTTTTCTTAAAGCATCTTTCAAAAGTGAAGACCATGGGAGAAAAGAAAAAAAAAAAAAAAAAAAAGAATTTCTAAAGAGCCTAGAAGCTTTTTAAACATCTGATTGAAGTCTTGCTTCTAAGTGTGGCTTCTAAAATATGCTATCTTGAAATAATAAAAATAACAAATCTCTGTAAATTTTAACAGAAGAGTATGCTTCCTAAAGGTATCCTTCATTATTCTGTCATCTCTTTTCTTAAATATTTCCTGTATGTGAAGGCACTTGTATCCTCTAGCACACCTTCCTTGTACAGGTATTGATACTTATTTTGTGCCTTTGTTTTTATTGCCTACACACCTCACTATTATGCCATGTCAGGCCCTTTGTCAACTGACAGTATGTGTAGTCTGTATTTGGGATACATATTTAGGAGGTATATAAGTAGCAGCAACATATAGAACCCAAATCAGCAACCTCATATGCCAGAGAAAATTATTTCTTTCACCAAAGTTCCGTAATATTCTCTTAAAACACTAGCATGTTAATTTTACCTGTTTTCCAAAGAGCATGTCATTATTATTGACGTGCTGCTGGCTTTATGGTCCCAGGATGCATGAATTATTAGTGTTGCTTGACATTTTTAAATCCCCAACTCTATAGCCTATAGCTATATTTCCCGTTAGCTATTACGGGCTTTAAGAGGCTGTGCTAGTTCTTGATCAATGATTGCTCAGTAACTCAGAGGTGTCAGATTCTTTTGTGGGCTTTAAAAAAAAAAAAAAAAAAAAAAAACGAATCATGGTTATTTCTGGACTTTATAAGTCATTATCTAAATAAAATTGTTAAGTGTTGTTATGTATCCAAACCCTAGAGGACATCTATCCTGATTTTTGTAAAGAGGGCTACACTTGCTTTTCCTTTTTAACATTATTTTTTAAAAAATAAAACAGTATTATTCAATGCAATTATTATTCAGTTTTAGTGTCGTTAGTCTCTAAATGCTTTAGTCTCAAAGTATTCAATGAAATATTATAACAGCATATCATACATAATTGAGTATGTCTGAATATTTATTATCCAAAAAGTCCACCTGATTAGGAAGAATAATGAAAATATTTGAGTTACAAAAATGCATAACATATTTATGAGTCTTTAATTTTCTAGGGACAACATACTGATTCTTACTAGACTGAGTTTTTAAGTGGTTATTTGCTTGTCATGGAAAGATATAAATCCTGAAAGCATGAAACATAAAAACAGTAATATCAAGACATCTGCTTTTTTTTCCCCAAGAATTGTCTCTCCTTTTATTTATGTATATTTGCATTCTCAGTGTGTTTTTCAGTGTGAGAAGATGGTAACTGACTCCCAAGTTTTTAAGTAGTTAAGCAAATCAATGTATTCTTGGGGGATCCTTAATTGTTAAAGAATCACAATAGAGATATATTTTATTTCATTTTTTCCCTTTAATAGACACTTAGCCTCACCTATCAGCAGGAAGCACTTTAAATTGGGACACCTGTAATGAAACCAGTACAGTTAATTGCTTGTTAGTCTTTTACACTACCAGTTTTGTTGCTAAATTGTGGGTTTGGAAACGTGCCTTATCCCGATTGACTCCCAACTCATGAAAGGATGTATTCCAAAATCCCATTGATTAGTTCCAGTGATAAGTTTAGAATACGAAACACATTTTCCAGTGTTCTCCTATTCTGAAACCCAATGGCCTATTTTAAGTCCCGTCTGAAGCATTTCAAGCCCTGTGATGCATCTCTCTGTTTTGAAATACCCTTCTCCTTTGGCTTTCATTCTTCTTTTTTCATCCCATCACCTAACCAGTCTTTCTCAACTTCCTTTCTGGGCCCCTTTCTTTAGATCCTATTTTTCGATGCCCTTTTCATTTATTTACTCAAAGAAACTTTATGAACTATTTACTATGTGTACTGTACTGTAAAAATATCTGAAGGATTCAAAAGTGCAGGCAACAAAGACACTGTCCTGAAGACCTTGATCTTTAATTAGTGAAGAAAGCTTGAAACATATCATTCCAAATGGATATCAGTGCCTCCCTTCTCCCCACCTTTTACCTGAATGATCTCCCTGATCCTCAGGACTTCAACCATAGTATGAACTGGCCACCCTGACACTTCTCATCCACAGCTCTATATCCAATTCCATATGGACCTCTCTCTTTGGATGTCCTTGAGGCACTTAAAACCCAGTGTGCCACACTCTAAAATTTCTCTGTGCCAATGCTCCTTTATAAAAAAAAAAAAAAAAAAAAAAAAAAAAAAAAAAAAAAAAAAAAATTCTTGTTCCTCTACTAGATTCTTAGTCGTGAATGTTCCCACTTGTTCATCTACTAGATTCGTAGTCGTGAATACTTTCCCATCTGTGTTAATACAGATTGTGTTAATACTTGTGTTAATATTTCCCTTCTTATAACCTCTAAATTATCTTTTACTAGTGCATTCTGTTTTGTCTTTTTATATTGAATCTGATTTTTGTTTTTGTTTTTTTACATCTCATTCTTCTCAGAAATACCTTCTGAATATCAATCCTCATTGCCACTTTCTTATTTCAGGCCTATATCACCTCTCATCTGGACGAACGGCAGTAGATTTCATATCCTATTTCCCAACCACACAGACCAGTGGAAATTAAAAAGAGGGGTTGTAATCTTTCAAATTGATTAAAAGCACAGCTACACCACTGGCTAGGTAGTGCTCCTGGATAGTGAACCGCTTGAAGCTTCAATTTTGCCACATATGACATGAAGTGATAATCTGAACATTTTAGGTTCATTGAGAAGATCATTGTGTAAAACAATCCCTAGCATATATTAAATGCATACAAATATAGGTTAATTTTTTTTTACTTTAATTTATCCTGGACAACACCATAAGAATTATCTCCTTTAAAAATTTGATCGTGAGGTGCCTAGGTGGCTCAGTGGGTTAACCCTCTGCCTTAAGCTCAGGTCATGATCTTGGGGTCCTGGGATGGAGCTCCACATGGTGCTCTCTGCTCAGCGGAGAGCCCGCTTCCCTCTTCTCTCTGCCTGCCTCTCTGCTTACTTGTGATCTCTCTCTTTATCATACATAAATAAAATCTTTTAAAAAATTTGATCGTATTGCCCTATTAAAGATTTTCATTGACTTCATAATGCTTACAAATCATACTCGCCAGGATATTTTAACTCCAGGTTACTTCTCCAGTCTCATTTCCTGCCTCTTCTCTCCCGGCCCGTATTGAGTAAGTTACGCAACTTTGTCAACCCTCACTGAGCTTTCCAATCCCTGTAAATATTTGATGTCTTACCTACACTGTTTCTGCCCCTGAATTTGAAAAGTTTTTTGCCCACCTTGTCTCTTGGCCAGACTCTTACTCATCTTCAAGGCCTAGATCAAATGGCACATCTTCTGGAAGTCTACACTGACTCATCCAAGAAAAAAATTGTTCTTCCCCCTATGCTTCTGCATCACCTTGTTTACAAATAGTATATTAATTTCTTGCAGTTTTCCCTATGTGTTTCAGTTTGTTAAACAACAATAACAAGGACAGTGACAGAAATAATTTATGGAGTGCACACTATATGGAAGGCGTTGTGCTGTGCCCCTTCTATTTGCTTGTCTCTAATTAGACTTCACTACAACAGAATGAGGTAGATGCTATTTTACCCCTGTTTTACAGATGAACAAACTGAGGCTTAAGAAGTTTGCAGTTAGTTCCAAATGAATCATTTATGTAGCTCTAACTTCAAATCCATATTAAACATTACTCATTTATTCTAAATAGCCTATGTTGGCTCACCAGATCCTTGGAGAATATTATAAAAGTAATAAAAATGCCATTTGCAGATTCTTTCCATGTTGGGTAGCTCATGGATCCTCTGAAACACTTCTGTGGACAGCAAGGAATCCGCTGGTCTGAAGATAAGGCCCCTTTCCTTACAGATCAAATTTTAAATTTTATAATCTGATGAACAAATATTCTCAAACTTTTTGTTTTCAAGCTATATCCACATTTCAAATGACAGCCTGCAGCTAATCTGTATAATGTGGCTTCTCAGGAACTCCAAACCCTTTAGGTTCCATAGAACAAAGCTTGAAAAACACTGAGTTGAGATAATGACACGTTCAATTCCTTAGAAAATGTTGATTTCTCTTCATGTTGGAGAGCAAGCTGTTAGGAACTGTACCTGACTTATCACTGCATTCATCATCGGCTTCTTAAGGGGTTATTTACACAATCAAGATTTTATATGAATATTTCAATGAGTTAGGATTTAAAAGAAAAGTAAAACATGTCTCCACAAACCAAGGTAAGTAGGGCAAATTGCTTTTTATCACGGAAACTGAGCAGCATCGGCAAATAGCTGACAAAAATGGAAATGTGTTGATCCAGATTATTGAGACCACCCCTAGACACATTTGGATCAATGCTCAAACACGTGAATTATAAATTAATCAGTGGATAAAAAGAACAAAGTTGTGATTATAGATGGGTGGCAGCGATGGTAAGCTGACTGCCAGTGGACTGAGTTTGGCCCACAAATGTTGTTTGTCTTGTAATTTTTTTTTTAAATTAAGCCAGTATTTAAACACCAGGGTATTTGTTTTTTTACATGAGTCTCTGGGTTTTCCGCTTCTCTTGAAAATTTGGAAGCTCTGACAACACTGGGCTCAGATTCTCACATGGTGACGATTGGCTAGAAGTGAACAGCAGCTGTTCCCTCGACACAGGACTTGTACATTGCATCATGGCCCCCGGCAGACCCATTTAACACATTTACCATACCTGCCTGTCCCCTGTTGACAGTTGTAACCCTAGAAGACTGGCCTGGAAATCTGAAGAGTTAACAATAAAACTGTTATTTTTAATAATGCATCATATGTTGCAATGAGGAAAAAGTCACTTCTTCTTAAGTGCATATGTTAAAGATACCCACTCCTAGTCACAGGGCCTGCTAAGACTCCCAAGAAATGATGTAAATAGAAAAGTCCCACATTTTGTGTGAATTCATACCGGTTTGACTCTGGAGGAAAAAAGACTCGAACTCTAGCCTACCGGTTAAAGGCAAATCAGTTCTGCAGGTAGTAAGCGGCATGGCATTCAGGCAGTCCATGATGAGTATGAAATCAAATCCAGAAGCCAGATATTATTTCAATGGCTATGGTATCCACATTTAAATGCAATTTTTAATGCCTGTTGTCTATAAGAAAGACAGGGAGTGGGGGCGGGGGAAGGCGGGGATCAATTTTCTTTTTATTCTCTAGATACTGGTTTTAAATCTGTATATCACCTTGTAATTAAAAACAATAATGTAAACAAAATGTAAATGAGCAAACATTTTAGTTCATCACATTTTATAATTCTTTGTTTTCTAGTGTTTCTATGGAGTGATGATGCTGATAGTATTATTAAAATGGTCTAGTAGGTTATAGTACTTCCAGCTATTCTAAGTCCTTACAGTTCTGTAGGGCCTTGAAGGAAGTTTCCTCTTGAGAAAAGAATAAAATAAATAACTATGTCAAGATCTAATTGTTTGTGTTGGCTAATAATTGTAACACTAAATTTCTATTCCTGGGGCTTTGTTGAAGCTTAGACCAGGGTGTATATATTAAAGAACTGATTTGATTTAGGATGACTTTGAGTCCCGTACATTATCATGGAAAAAACAGCTCAAATCTCTTTGATGTGTCACTCATCTTTTGGCAAACCTGCTAATATTAGAGCACTTCATTTTTTTCCAAAGCACTTTCACATACTGCAAACTTGCCTTTAGGTATTGCAATTAAGTCAATTTTAGGATATTTACCCTAATGGAAGTATAGACAAGGGTGGCTCAAAAAGGAGGACAACTGACTGATTCAGGAGTTTTCTTTCTGCTGCAGCAGTCCTTACGACTGAGAGACTTAATAATTCTGCCTAGTAGGTAACAGAAACAATACCTAGGAAGACTCTGGAAATGTAAGACTTGGCATCTATATAGAACCTTACCATTTATTTACCATTTGAGATTTGACCATTCACAAACCAGCCCAAAAGTTTATGACATTTAAGAACTGTGATCATTTTTTGAAGCTGAACATTTGAATTATTTTCTTTTCAACTCTGGTAATCTGGAGAGAATCACTTAGCTAGAATGTGAGTTGAGCCACTCACTGGGTATCACTGCGGTCTGTTCTCCAACCATCTCTGTATACAAAGCATTTCTCTTGGTATGGTTAAAACACACACACGCAGACACATGCAACTTGTGTGTGTCTGCATGTGTATGTTTGTGTGGAAATAAAATTTGGTCTTCAAAGAAAAGAGACACTCAGCAAGACAAAAATAAAAGGAATAACTTCTGGTGAAAGGACGTCTCAGCTGAAATAGGCCAACTCTATCAGTGTTTCTATGTTTGCAAATGTAGAAACTTAAGATTTCAAAAATTAAAAATCTCAGGGGTCCACTGTCCTTTTGGTATGTTTTTTTAATAATAATTCTCTTTAACAATGCACAGCCTTGAGTTTGCCAGTCTAATCTTCAGTCAAATCAGAAAATATTCATTGAAAGCCTATTTAATCAGATTATGGGAAAACAAAGCATTGTATCAAATAAGTTTCCTTCCAGAGGTACTCCTTCCCCTCAAAATTTAAAGGCTTCTCTTTCTGGTCATATGTTCCTCTAATTATTCACATTCCTTTTCACTCTGCTGTATTTTTGCATATGTCTTTTTTTCTCCTTTAGATAATCTCTATGCCTAAAAGCTATTTTCACTCCAGACTCAGATCAGGTGGTAATTTCTCCAGGAAACTTTGCCAAGGAGTCTACCCAGCACTCAGTCAGATGTTTTCTATTGTATGAGATTATCCATTTGTGTGCTTGTCTCCACTCTGGTATCACCTGCCATCCCTCAATCTTTAGCTGAATGAGGGGTTAAGCCATGTTTGTTTGTTTGTTTGTTTGTTTTTCATTAGTGGGTATCTGCAGTGCATTTCAAAGTGCCAGAAACATAAAGATTCATATAATTTCTGATAAAGTTTGATGGAGGAAACTGCCCATCAGGGAGAATGATATGAGGAGGTGAGGTGGACACTGTCCTGGATGTTTTTAAGAAAAGCTAGAGGCAGCAGTATTCATCATAGACAGAGTATAAATGTGCAGTTAATTGAGAGCTGACAGGACATGGCCAAATGAGGAAAGAGCAACTACACTGGAGAATAAACTTGCAACAAATCTAAGAAATATGGTGGCCATTTGTTCAGTGACCGTATGATTGGGTTTGAGCCTGAGCCTATCAGGCAGTACTTTGTCAAAATGATCCTACCAGATGTGTTTTAAATCCAGAGGAAATAAAACATTTAGGATAACCCAAAAATGTTTCAAACTTCTTAAAAATTCAAATGAAATATTTTTAAGAAATGCATAAATTATAAAATTCAACCATATATGTAATCCTAGTAATATCTGTGCTGTCAAAAGAGAAATTATAACCGTATGCTGCTGACTTAACTTTGTAATGATTGTAGTGTTCTTACATGTTTGCTTATTATAATATTAAATAATAGAAATAACAGTTCCAGACAAATTATTTCTTAGTTTGATAATTGCTCTAATTATGAAAATCTGATGAAGCAAGGATTCAACCTGGAATCGCTCAAGTCTTTTGATTCTCCTTTAAAAATTTATATTTATGCTTCCCTAGGTTTGAGGGAAAAAATGCATATATATGTTTATGCCATTCAGTGTAATTTGCAGTCTATTGATATAAAACAGTCTTTAGCACATTGTTCTATTTACAAAGGATTACTTAATTTTGTGTGGGCTCTTTTCAGGATTTTTTAAAAATAATTGTCTCAGAAAAGTGCTGATTTTTAAGATTGGGAATCTTCTGTAATGACAGCATCTCCAAAAAATGAGCCTAATTATTTGTTTTTTGCCTGAGGATGTGATTTAAACCAAGATTTTCCAATTGTAATCTGAGGAAAGAAAAATAGATTATATAACATTATTTTATAACCACCAATTTTCATCTTTCATCGAGTGCTGTGACATCCTGAACAGAGTCCTAGAACCTACGACAACCAAAATTCATTAAAGAAAATCCTTGCTTTTGAGGCACTCATAGTCAAGTAGGCAAGATAAACACAAGAACAGAAAAAGACAAGATTTGAAAAATTATTAGCTAGAGGTTTGTGTAAGTGCTAGGAGAGCAGAGAAAGACAGCATTTGGGCCAGTATGAAGGCCTAATGAATGTGTGGTAGAGATGAGGCTGAGTTTTAATATTGGATAATAGGAGGCTGAGAAAGGAAAAGAATTCTAGGCAATGGAAAAAACAAGTACCAAGACATGGGGTTGAAAAATATGGTATCTGATGAATCAAATCCTTGAACACACCAAACATGTTTATATCCAAGAGCCTTTGCACTTGCTCTTTTTCCTTCTGGAATGCTTCTCCCCAGAACATTACATAGTGAATTCTTTTATTTCAGTCAGTTCTCTGAACATATGTCATGCAGTACTCCTTAATCTGTAATTTCTATCTCCTTATTCTGCTTTATTTCTTTACCAGAGGAGTTATTACTATATGCTTATTACTTATTATCCACATTAAAGCCTGCATGATGGCATGAACTTTGTATGTAGTTGGATCCAGAGTTCCTAGACCAGGGAATGGTTCTCAATAAGAACTTGCTGAATGAATGAAAGAATGCATGTGTAAGTGTTGGTAGCAAGCGAGCATACCTGTGATTCATCTGTGCTTCTGTGATTATTTCAATGCATAAATTACTTAGAGTGTTAAACATGTTAAACAATCCTGAACTTGAGGATAGACGCGTAGGCTGCAGAGATCAATAAAGCTCTCCATATCCATTCCTGGTCCTGAAACTGTCCCATCAGTTTCTTAAAATTTTTCTGAGTAAACCTCATATACCTCATAAAGCCTCATATACTTGTAGGTTTAAGAATTAATCATGCATGTTAAAAGTTAACTTTCAACCCCAATTGAGTGAGATTACAGAATCTAGATAAAAAATATTTTTGAAGGAGGTTATGTCATAAATTATTCTTGCAATATAGTCATGACTATAATCTCCTTAGCAAGATTTTCTGGACTAGAAGCCCTATTCTTATAAAACTTTACCTTTTTCCAGGACTTCTCCATTATGAAATAAATGAAAATACAAACTCATAATGAAACAAGACATTCATACTTATTTCCAATTTGGTGCATGCAGTTCCACTTGAAATTCCCAAGAAATGTGCATTTCTTTTCCAATGGAATGATATTGTATAATTTATATTTATACATGTCTAAATGTTCTAGAAATGCTTAACTCAGATTGTGGGAAAATATTTAAATTATATTAATAGGAAAAGTGATCTGGTTGTTATAACTAGGCTGCTAATTATTAATATCACATACTATATATTTGTAGTTTATTACTCCAACTTAATAAAAAAGGTAGCTATTTTATTTGATTATACAGTAAGTGAAAAGATCTATTTTCCCAATTCTAGCAATGTAAGTCATGTACTTCTAAAATATTTGAGAATATAATTTGATTTTATATTATTTTATATGCTTGCCAAACTTCAGGCATGAATATAATACTGATGCTCCATAACTCTAGGTTAAATTATATTGTTTAAAGAACATATATATTGGGAATGTACATTAAGAATATATAGATACATATATATATATGAAGAATATACACATACAGTTTTATGTAGTCCCACTTGTCTTTTTTTTTTTCCTTTTGTTGCCTGTGCTTTTGGTGTCCGATCCATGAAATCATTGCCAAGAACAATGTCATGAAGCTTTTCTTCTATGTTTTTCTAGAAGTTTTACAGTTAGACGTATTACATTTAAGCGTTTAGTCCATTTTGAGTTTTTTGGGGTTTTTTTTGTATGGTGTAAGGTAAGGATGCAGTTTCCTTCTTGTGGATATGGATAACCATTCTTTTCTAGCACAATTATTAAAAATTGTCCTTTTTCCATTATGTGTTCTCAGTATCCTTGTCAAAGATTAGTTCATTGTATATGTATGGATTTATTTCTGAGCTCTTTTCTGTATCTTTGGTCTGTATGTCCATCTTTATGCCAGTACCATACTGTAGCTTTATAAAGTATTTTGAAATCAGGAAGTGTGATGCCTTTGGCTTTTTTAATCATTCCCAGATTGTTTTGGCTATTTGGGTCCTTTATGGTTCCCTAGGATTTATAATTGTTTTCTCTATTTCTGTAAAAACAAACAAACAAACAAACAAACAAACATTGGGATTTTGATAGGGATTGCATTGAGATAGCTTTGGGTAGTCTGAACATTTTAACAATATTAAGTCTTCCAGCTCATGTACATGGGATAGTTTTCTATTTGTTCATGTTTAATTTCTTTCATCATCAATGTTTGTAGTTTTCAGTCTACATGTCTTTCATCTCTTTAGTTAAGATTTTTTTTTAAGTTAAGTTTATTCTTAAGAATTTTATTTTAATGTTTTCATAAAGGGACTGCTTTCATAATATCATTTACAGGTAGTTCATTATGAGAGTATAGAAACACAATTTTCATATGTTGATTTTGTATCCTGCAACTTTAGTAAATTTGTTTACTAGTGCTAATGTTTTTTGGTTTTTGGTTTTTTTTGTGTGTTTGTATATGTGTGTGTGTGTTGTGTGTGTAGTCTAGGGAACAATAGTCAATAGAATGAACAAGCAACCTATGGAAAGGGAGGACATATTTGCAAGCCATACATCTGATAAGAGATTAATTTCCAAAATATGTAGGAAATGACTACAATTCCATAGCAAAAAAAAAAAAAATCTAATAACTCAATTTAAAAAAAAAGAGTTGGGGACTTAAACAATTCTCTGAGAAAGACTTACAGATGGCCAATATGTATATGAAAAGATGTTCAACCTCAGTGATCATCAGGGAAATATAAATCAAAACCACCACTCACCTATTAGGATGACTATTCTCAAGAAAACTGAAACAAAGCAAAGCAAAAACAGAAAATAAACAAAAGATGAGTGTTGGTGAGGATATGGAGAAATTGAAACCCTTGTGCACTGTGAGTGGGAATGCAAAATCATGCAGCTACCATGGAAAACAGTATGGAGGTTCCTCAAAAAATTAAAAATAGAACTGTCAACAGGACCAATAGACTCCCTACAGGACCCAGCAATTCCACTTTTGAGTACTTATATCAAAGAACTGAAATTAGGATGTCCAAAAGCTGCTAATATGTTCATGCTCATGGCAGCACTATACACAATAACTAACATGTGGAGAAACCTAAATGTCCATGGATGGATGAATAGATAAAGAAAATGTGGTATATACATACAGTGGAATATTGTTTACTCTTTCCAAAGAAGGAAATCTTACAATGTGCAACAACATGGATGAACCTCAATATTACACTAAGCAAAATAAGCTAGCCACAGTGGCACAGGTACTGCATGATTCCACTTGCATGAATCATCTAAAATAGTGAAACTCACAGAAGTAGGGAATAGAATGGTGGTTTCCAGGAACTGGGGATAGGGAGAAATAAGGAATATTTATTCAGTGGGTATAAAGTTTCAGTTGTGCAAGATAAATAAGTTCTACCAATCTGCTTTACAACACTGGGCATATAATTGCCAATATTGTATTTCACACTCATGAATATGTTAGTATAGGTCTCATGTTAACTGTTGTTATCACATTTTTTTAAAAAGTATATGTACATATACATAATTTTAAAATCTGTAAGTTGCTTAAAAATACTGAAATGTTGTCTTCTCTTTGTTTTGAAAAAATTAGTTCCATTATGAGAAGTCATTGGTCATTTATTTAAAATCCACATCACAACGGAATGAGGGACATTTTTTTTAAACTAGATATCTGAAATAGTCATTGAATTTGAATTACTGAAACTGGGAAATATGCAATTATGAAAATTTAAGAATCCTTCCAAATATGAGTATGTTTCAGATTTTTTCAAAGTATATCTCCCTGAAGCCAGCAGATGTTGGCTGTATGTATTCATATTCTTTATAAGTAGTATAAATAGCAAGTATTTAGTATTTATATACCACCTGACAGAGCAGTCAAACACCACAAAGATATTTATTTGTTAATCATAAAGAAAATAGATGTTAAGAATAATTTAGAACATGTTATTTATGTTACCAACAGGTTAATTTTATAGAACTTAGAGGAGTGGAAATAAAAATGCTGCTCAGGGAAGCAGTCTTTTGGTCTTCATAGGTTAGGGAAATTGGACTGTTACTTATAATAAACACAGAACATGTTAAGAATTTTCACCCCTATGTTATCTTGAAAAATAGTTTTCCATGCATAGTAAAAGCTCAAGACACACAGAGAGGGAAAGAGAGGGTGTGGAGAGAGAATGGGAAAGGGAGGGAGGAAGAAGGGAAAGAGGGAGAGAGAGTGGGGGAGATAAGGAGAGAGCTATCACATAAACACATCCATTACATAACTTTACTTGCAGGAAATGAATTGGCTGTAAGATTATGAAGCAGGAATAGTGCCTAACACCTGTGCCTTAATTGCTTTCATGAATGACAACTGCAGACATACACACAGTCACAAGGAGAGAAGTGGAGTGAATGTATCAGACTTATGACATCTCCATAAAAAAATATTTAGGTCTGACATAAAACTGGTTTCCTCTTTTTCAAATGTTCAACTTAAAATAGATTCCATAAATGAAAAAAAAAAAGTATATTCCTTGATGGTATAGTTTCTAAGTTGATTTTTTAGTTCATCAGTGTAATAATATCTCACTAGCAAAAAGTATCAATTTTATCAGAGCCAATCTATATATCCCTTTTTCATTCATAGCTGAGATTTAGCTCTTCAGGTGAAAGGGAAGTGTTACTATTTGAATAAGTGATGTTGCCCATTTAAACATAGAACATAGAGTGTTAATTTTTTACATATTCATGACTGCCAATATTTTGATTAATTCTCATGACATCCACTGGCTCTGACGCTTGAAGTAAGATTTCAAGATCTTATGAGTTATTCATATAGGCCTAGGCATTATCAATATTTTCCCTACAAAGAAAGACTATATTCGAAGAGTAAAATACCTTAGGAGTGTATCGATCAGTTTATAAGTAAAAATAACAGTAAAGTTAACTTTTTATTGAATTGGCAAAATGATTTATATATATCAAGAATTCTTAGCATATTAATTTTTGCCAAGCCTTAGGGGAAAAAAATCAGCTATATCAAATATCATCGAAAAGCAAATAAATCTTAATGCCTCTTGTGAAATAAAGACAAAATTCCTTTTAGATGTTGTAAATTTTCTTCATCTCTAAATAATAAATTTATGACAATATGGATGAATCTTTAGGGTATGATGCTAAGTGAAATAAGTCAGATAAAGATAAATACCATAGGATTTCACTATAAATTAAAACAAATGAACACACAAAACAGTAACAAATTCATAAATACAGAGAACAAACTGATGGTTGCCAGGAGGAAGGGGCATGAGAAGATGGACAAAATAGGGAAAGGGGATTTAGAGTTACAAACTTCCAGTTATAAAATTAAAAAAAAGACAGGAAGTACAATGTACAGCATAGAGAATATAGTTAATAATATGTAACAACTTTGTATGGTGACAGATGGTGTAGTTAGATTTATCCTGGTGATCACTTTGCAATGTATGTAAATGTTGAATGATACACCTGAAACTTATATAATATTGTATGCCAAATATACTTCAATTAAAAAAATGAATGAAGGAATGAATGAATATTAAAAATATATGAGCACCAGAATGTTTTGGGTAGATTATTCCAAGGCAAGAAGCATAGCATGATGATAAAGTCCAGAAAGGACTTTTCAGTTGTAATGCTTTTTTTAAAGCCTGCTCTCACATTTCTAATGTTTTCTCTTGGGCAAATTCCTTAACCTATCTGTGCCAGTTTTCTACCCATAAAATGGAGGGGAAAAGTGTCTATCTCACAGGTGCTTGTAAGAATTAAATAAGACAATCCATTCAAACTAAGCACTGTGCCGGCACATAGAAAATGTTCCAATTTCCATATGATAATAATTAATAATTTCATTAAAATCGAAGTAGACTCGGTTTACTTTTTTAAAGATTTTATTTATATATGTGAGAGAATGAGAGAGAGAGAATGAGAGGGGAGAAGGTCAGAGGGAGAAGCAGACTCCCTGCTGAGCAGGAAGCCCAATGTGCGACTTGATCCTGGGGCTCCTGGATCATGACCTGAGCTGAAGGCAGTCGCTTAACCAACTGGACAACCCAGGCATCCAGAAGTAAACTCAGTTTAAAAATAAATTATTAAATTTTAGGACTGTGGCATTTGAAATGTTTACTTACAATCGGTTTGAGGGTGCTGGTTTTAAGAATGTTGACAATTATGTTTGTGGGAGAACGTATTTCTGACTTCTCTCTTCCCTGCAAACTTAGATGTGGAACTTCAGTTATTTGCATAGCATCTGAACTACCATTTATATATGTTTCTAAGATACTATCTCTAAAATTACCTTTAGAAGCCTTCTATCTGTTTCCTTGGCTTGTATTCTACCCTAATGTAGATGAGATAAGTATAGCATTGCATGCTAAAATATTCTGCAAAAGTCAGCATAGGTTTAAACAGTCTCATTGGTTCAGCTATCATGCATCATTTATAGTAAACATTCCAAGTAGCTTCATAATAAAATTCTTAGTGGGAAAAGTAACTAACATAAAGTAAAATCAAAACATATCTCTTTACGCGTATATTTATTTTGTACATCAGGGGGTCTGTTTTTTGGCCGAGCTTTCTGATCTTTATTCTGATATTGTGCTGGGTGCACAATTAGTGAACTTGGCATTGACACATATTTCAGAGGTCAAAACCATGCAAGAGTATAATTCCTTGCTTTGTCAGAGATTGCCCCAGACTTCTGTGATAAATAGCAAATAAATCACCCGCTATATTTTTTTGTAAAGCAAGAGAAAAAAGCTTCACTATAGGCTTCTATTAGATTAAATTTTCTTCTCAATGACAGGATTATGTGTAACCTAATATTACAAACTAAATAAACTCTAAATATTAGGCCTTTCAATATTTTTTTTGTTTTAGGTTACTTTGTTCCATTGAAATTTTAACCAGAAACTGTAACCTCAAATATTATCAAGTATGGGCTTTATACCTATTATAAAGAAATAACATGTAACACCTGAGATTTAGAGTCTTTGCATTTTTATTAACTTTGATCTGAAAAAAATAAAAATTCACTTAAAATTAACTCAATACATTTCAACATATTCTCTAAACTATTTTTATCCCATTATTTCATAAAGGATACTTTTTTGAAGTTCTAGGACATTGTCATGATTATCATAACCCAAAGTAAATTATTTTAGATAACACAGAATTTAACAATTTAAATCCGCAACTTCCTGTCAGTTAACACAGTAGTAGCTTTTAGTACCCTCATTTATCCTCTTTTTCCTCTTAAGAAATAGGTGTCCCTCAAATATCTACATCTATCTTTCTGTGTCCATATGGTTTTGAACAAGTGGTACAAGTATTCACTATTTGCTGTGTACCCACACTTGTATAGTTCAGCTGGAGTACCATCTGGTGTGGTACTCTTCCCATTTTCCCCATTTTGATTGCTTTCTCAATCTGGAAAATGGTAGCTTGATTGTCCATCAGGTCTCCATATGGCTGCTGGATCATTCTATAAGGTATCCATCAGCAATATTTGACAGGTTGTTTAAGGTTGATCCAGGGTGTTCACAAGTTAATAATCTAGTCATAAAATACCAGAAATTTTGTTTGGAGAAATATCATAATCTTAGATTTTAGGAATGAAATCTTTTGGATTGGTTAAAGATAAGAAACAAGAAAACACATCCGTATCTTTCTGAGAAGCAGATGGCTACATTTATAGTGTTGGTTATCTAAAATTGTTTCTATTTTTACCCTTCTATACTGTCTAAGATGACATTTCAGTGGAAACAGCATCCTTACATACAGATCATCTTGGTTGCTTGAAGGACAACTATTAAAATAAGAAAGCATATGAGATTAAATTTCCGCAGAACAATGAGGCAGCCTAACAGAGCTACAAGAATCAATCAATGAAAAATGGAATCAGATCCTAATGATAGATACCATGAAGATATGATAGAAAGCCATACTGTAAAGATGTGAGGAAAATATGTTGAATATCTTCGTGTAAATATAAACTTGCCTGAAGGAGATTATAGTTTAGCAAACTCCCTTTGTGCTTTCCTATCAAAATAAGCCAAATCCTTAGTAAATTTTGGAACACCAAAAATGTATAGTTTCATAATTTATCATTTAACATCCTCCATTTCTCCATGGTTTTCTAAGTGGGATGGAGTAAAAAAGGTAGTTTTCTCCTCTCTTTCTCACTTTATGCTTCATGCTGGTTTTAATTTTATCTCTTTTCCCATTCTCTCTTCTCATTCATTTATCCTTTCCTTTCACAGTTATTGAGTACCTACCAGAGATTCAGGAAAGATAACAGGTAATTTGGTGAGGGACCACTGTGTACTCAGGGAGCTCTTAGGAGAAGGAAGGCATGTGAACCAATAATTACAATAAAATGTGATTGGCACCAGAAGGGATTCATAAGGAAATAGAACACTACAGAAAGCTCCTACCTCTGCCAAGTGGATTCTAGATTAATACATCTTCATGTTTTCCTGAATCACTATCTGCACATAAATATCTGCTTTATTTTATCTTTCACACAAAATTTATTGAAGTATGTTCAATGACATCATTTGTTTTATAAGTGGAAATATTTCTAGATGGCTAAAAACCTCAAAATGCAAACCCTAACTGAAATTGAAACATAATTTTCAATTTACCTCATCTATGTAATACATGTATAAAATATCTCTGAATTATTTATTCCCTCTGTCTTAAAATTATTCCTTCTTATGTAAAAATGGAAAAGATGTCCATGATTCTTACCTGGTGTCTATTCATTCTTTGTATAAGGTTTAATTTTATAACACTTAACATGAGACCAGAATGTAGCTTTCCTTTTAGATAATGCTTTAGCCTTCATATTACATTACTGCATGTCTTATTTTATGACCTTACTAACAAATTCTTGATATCTCCATGTTTTGCAAAATGCTTGCTCTAGGATCTACCTTCTTCAAAATAGATTTGGATTCTGTTACTTTTATCTCAGAAGAGATGTGTTAGCTACCTATTAAACTCTTAAGTTTATTTCAAAATTGATTGAAAAATGACATTTAACTGATGTCTGTGTTTTAGAGTTGTACTTAAATGAGAATTAGAATTGTCAGAAATAATTAGAAGACTGAATGATGCCTACTCCAAGTACTGTACTAGGCGAAAGCTTTATAAAACATACTAGTTTTACTTAAAATCAAACTAAAAGTTTAAAATTTCTATTCAAAATCTGGCAGCATTATCATATGACTTTAAAAATGTACAGTTAGTGAGTGTACTCATTCAATTTTGTGTTCAATTTTTGTCACTTTATATTAGTTGGTTAAGAACAAAGTAGCCATTAAAAAGGCAGATCCTTACATTTTGTACAAAAAAACAATTTAATAGATTTTTCCTTTACTGTTCATTAATTTGTTGTGGTGTTATATAGATATGTCATCATTATCATGAATTTGTATGTAAAATTTATTAAAATTAATTTTCATTAAAACATCCATAATAGTTTTATAAGATATTATTTAATTCATTTGTTTGTGGTATAATGTAAATATTTCAAAACAAAATAAAACACTCTTTAACTAGCACCTGTGTATAATATAGTAAGATGAATCCTTATCAAATTAATCTTTGAGATTGTCCATGTATTTTTTCTCAAAATGGTGAGTTCATGTGAAAATATTTGTAGATGTTTTTGACAGGGAATTTTTAGTTTTTCTGTCTTCCCCAAATATGGTGTGTATTTTGGGAATAAATTGCATTCATACATAAGAAGCAGTTATTACTCTAAGGACAAAAATTTATCAAGTTAAGTTATATTCAATAAACACACATTTATCGTTCTCACAGACTATTATAAATAGAAGATTCAAGCACGGATCATTGCTCTGAGATATTAATTTCTTAAAAACATAATATCTACTAAAGAATAATATTTTAAGTGTTAAGTATTTCACCCATTCCCACTTTTAAAGTTGTTTCTTAGGAGTAATTTATTTATTTTTCCAAATTACTACAACTTTTCAAAAAAGCCTATCTCTTCAGCAAATCTTTGTGCAGAGAGCAGAGATCTTCCTGAGACTCATGCTAATTAGTGAAACTGAAGGACAAACCGGAGAATATATTGCTAAAATATTTTGATATGTATCAATGTCTATGCACTTAACAAAGCCTTTGCTTAGAGCACTTCATCAAAGATAGGTTTCATTTTTATCTATCAGGATCTCAGTAATAGCCCCATTTCACCTTATCCAAATTGGCCTCCCTTAGTTAATCTCTGTCTCCTCAACGCGTTAATTTTTTCTGTGGAAGTTTTCATAATTTGTGATTATTTTTTTCTTTATTGATTTAATTGCTTACTGGTCTCTCATATCATGCGGGAAGCTTCGCATAGGCATCAAACTTTGTATTTCTTAATAATATAGCTTCAGCAACTTGCATAGTACCTGGCACACAGTAGGAGTTCAGTAAATACACACTGAATACATTAATGAATGAAATCAAATTTAACATCTTTTTTGGGCAAAATTCCTACTAGCTCAAAATCACCTTACGTGATTTTCACACACATGTTATAGTGTGTGAAAATCACTTATTCCAAGAGGGTGTCCTAGGGGCTCACAGATTATGTGAAGCAATTATTTATAATTATTTTTAATACAAAAATTGTGGAATTATGACAATATTTATGCAATAGCTATAGGAAAACACACAGTAATAACTGCTGAAAGAAATGATAATTCTTTTCACTTTGCCATCATTTACATTTTTGTCAACTTTAGAAAAGGAGAAAATGGTGAGAAAAATCTGTAAAGAGTTTACACACAAAAGAATATTTCAACGAAGGAAAATATGTCAGCTTACTATACCATATTTTGTTCTTTCAAAATATTACAAAATTGACATAGGACATAATGTTTGATGTTCTAAGAAAAATACAATATGTTTAGGAAACTGTATATGTGATATGGATGCATCACTATGAGAACTACATAAGGAACGGCTAACATTTCAAAAGCACAGATTTCAAAATGGTATGTATATGTGTCTAAAATTGCTGGTGTACTATAATTAATTTTTATTCTATTTTAAAGGGTCATTCACTTATCTTTTATAGACAATTTTCACAGCTTATCATGAATCCCTAGAGCTGCTTTGGTTAGGCCAATATATTTACATGAATAGTATGTAAATGCATTTAAGTATTTAAGTATAGTGTTCTTGATATAGCCTAAGGTGTTTCTTATGAATATATCCAACATTTTGCTTTTTGAGGGAGATAAATGTATTTTTATGCTTCATCACACATACTATAAATATCCTTTATATTTGTACTATATTCCCACCTTGCTTCACATCATTCATTTTATTTTTTTATATATGCAGCATAATAAATGCATGATGCTAAATTCAAACTTTGTAAGAGTCTGACCCACGATAAGTCAATTTCATATCTTTCTCCATGCTTTACTGATCTGGTCAGAATGTGGCCTTCTTTGTATATCAACAAGGATTCTGTTCTGTGATTGAAGCCATGAATCAGATGAGAACCTGGGAAATACCAGAGAAATATCGTTCAATGGTATTATTACTGTGAATAATTTTTTTTCAATTTTCTTTCTGAAAAAAAAAAAGGGAAAAGGGAAAAGAAGACTTCTCTGAGTTTACCTAAAACCACAGAAGGCTTAAGCTAGTTCTATCACCTAATTTGACATATGAAGAAAATGACACACAAGTACTCGTATAGGATCACATTTCAGCTGGTGGCAGAAGCAGGAGGAGAAGCCAGTTCTACCAGTGCCCAAATTGATCTTCTTCTCAGGCGTCACACTCATTTTTGCTGGTTGTTTCAGGAAGACACAGACATGGTAATGTGGTGGGAAGAAGTGAGCAAGGGCTTTAATATAAAGTAGACTTGGGCTCCTGTACCTATCAGCTGTGTGTCTTTGGGCATGGGACAATCCTTGTGAAACTCAGTTTTCTTATTTATAAAATGTCAATAATAATAACTGACACGTAAGATCGTTTTCAGAAATGAATGAAAAGAAATAATAGGTACTGTATACACTGCTACCTGGTAGGCATTCAAATGAAATGTATATATTACTATTATGATTATTTGTGATTGGCATTATTTTTGTAGTTAAATCATTACTACAAGCATGAGTAATCTTACTAGCATCCTACAATAGGAAATCATCACTTGGTGGGCAGAGCTCGCCTGACGTTGGAAGAATCCAGCATTGGTTTGGCAGACCGTGGCTGCACCCAGTTTAGAAGTAATTAGTACTACTCAACCAAGGTAATCTGGAAATTGGCTCTCAGACCACATTTGCAATTTTATGTGGAGAGAATGATTCAATATTCAGTAATGGTTAGGTACTCTCAATGTTCAACCCTGAGGTCCTTGTGTAAATAGAATTGTTGTTGAAATGGAATAGAAGTTTTGTGTGCAAAATTACAGCAGGAACAGCCCGATAATCAGATTTACATGGAAAAGGAGGAGATTGTGCCATCATGTGAATGTCAATGAGAAGATTCACTGAATGTGAAGATCAGTTATGTTTAATGGTAAAATAAATATTAGCAGTAATAACTGAACATAGAGTTGCCCTTCCTGCCTGTATGTTTCATAATGCAGAAGAGAATCTAATGTTTGTGGGTCATGTTATGTTTGATACTTTTACTTCAAAAAAGTCATTGAAATAACTTATAAATTAAATGTTTCATAAGACTATTCAGTGACTGAGTACAGAATGGGAAAATTAGGGATAAGCTATATATGTGAGGAAGAAATATTTTCGAATAATGGTCACTTTTGGAATAATAAAGGTGATGATAATGAAAAATACTTGAGAGGCCAAACCACGTGTGTGTTGATCTGGAGGTGATCCGATCCATGACTTTGCAAAATTTTATTATTACTATCAGCAGGACTTTCATTGGAGAAAATACTGTCATATTAAGAGTGTAAGTTGTAATATCTCTAAAGCTGAGTTTCTCACATTTAAAATAAGAGGAATTGTACCAAAGGACCATTTAAGTCTCTTCCAGCACTAAACTCTGCAAACAATTCTATCATTGATACAAAGACAGTCTCTCTTCCTATACCTGGACCCGGAATCCATCAGGACCGGGACCAGGACTTTGGGGAAACATTTCACGCTGTGAGGTTCAGTTACAGATCAGATCATACCCGGGAGTGTTGGAGGGTGTCAAGAGTGAGCACAGAGATACTGTTTCCATCATCACTGCCTACTTTGGTCCTGACCCTTCTGGATAGCATAAACCTAGTTTTGTCTTCAAGAGGAAATCCCGAATTCAGGGCCAGAAGCAGATCTGCACTGTCTTCCAGAACTGGGAAGTTAGTTGCATTGTGTCAGCCCACTTTTGGTGGCTGGGATACAAGTGAAATCACAAAATTAGCTTCTTCTTCTTCTTTTTTTTTAATGCTCACATATCTTGATATTCATAGCTAATTACATCACAAATGGTCCTCCATCCATGTATTGTCTGGAATATGACTGAAAATATTCAATAGTCCTCAAGCCTCAGGATTTCAAAATCGCAAAATTTTAAAGAGAATCCATTTCAAATTTCCTTTGTTTAACCTATTCTAGAAATCGAAGTGCCTTTAGGTGTAAGTGACAGGATAATAGAATTCTAAGTCTTCTCTGCAGTGAATATTATACTTTCATTTTGCACAGTGGAGCTTAAAATGCCTCACTTTATGCTGACGGTGGGCACTTTTCGAGTTTTTCATCCTCTTACAGTTAAAACATATGACGAAGTGGCCACTTGCAAAAAGAGATGAAGAGGATAAGTGAGCATGAAATTCACAGAAACTGAGATCATATTAAACACTAAGTAGGTGTACTTCCATCTATCTCTATTTGTAGATAAAATTTTTAATTTGCTATACCAAGAAATTCACCTGGGCAGATTAATTTTTCGGTCAGAAACCTTGGGGGAAATATAATAATCATAGTAAAGACAGGTTGGAAACACAATAATCCTCATAAATAAAGTGTAGATCAAATACATAGATACATATAACATAGATATGTACAACATTTAAGGATACATAAATAATTTTGAAAAAAAAAACTACTAGGGGAACTTACATCTTAACGTTTAATGCATTTTTATAAAAGAATTAATTTCTATACCCATATGGGTCTGGCCACAGTAAGCAAAATATGTGTAATGCAAAATAAAAAAAAATAAACAAAGAAAATGTCTTTTCTGAATATAAACTTTATTACTTAAATCAGTGTAATTTTGTATTATAATAAGTGTGAAAAACAAAATTCATATAAATACCCTTCCTACTAAAACATGGAAAGAATTCAAAATGAAGCTAATTCTTTTAAAACAAATTTCTGTAAACAGATTTTTACCATAAGTGTTCTTTCTGCTGATAAACAACATGTAAAGTTAAAGAGAAGAACATAAAAGCAGTAATCACCATGTACCAAATATCATTTTGAGAAATCATTTTAGAATCTTCTAAGTCAAACTGGATTTTTATCTCTTGATTAAAAATAACTAGTGCCTTTCTTGACACAATAGGGCTAGTTTTCAAATAAACCAATATAATTAACATGTGAATATTATTTAAAATGTTATTTTACATTTTTAAATGTTTCTAAATAAATTCAACTAATGTATATGAAATGCCTATAAGGTATGTGGGATTCCTTTGTATAGACTAAGAAAAAGATAAACTAGGATAAAAGTTAATGAATGAGAACAGAATTTCAAATTTCATCTACAGTTTCTTTAAGAAAAATAGATCATAATTTAAAAAGGATAACAATGATAAGTCCTTATATTTTATAATTGTTTCTACTGTAGGCCGAGACACTGAGTCACCCTGAAGAGTGGACATCCCGTAAGTGGTTATGTTTTCCTAAGAGATGTAAAATTACCATGTGATGGTGATTTATCGTGGCCTAGCTTTGATTTGTAACACCTAGTCCCCATTAATTTAGCTGTAAAAGATATTTTCAATTATATCTGTTGATTTTTTAAAGCATTTCAAATAGCATAGTAGTAGGAAAGGATTCAATACCTTGCTTTATCATTATCTAGAAGTACTTTGCAATTAGTTTTCCTGTTTTATCAGCATTTAATGGAAATCTTTGAGCTAAAATGTCAACCCCTTGGTTTCATGAATCATTATAAAAACATCAGGGAGTATCATTTATAATGTACAACAGTCTATTTTGATCTAAGAAAATAGACCTACTTGCAGTTTGGCATTTTTGGATTCTATTTTCATGTAATTTGAAGTAAGTGCTAAAATTATAATCTTGCCAGATACTTAGTGGTGTGGTAGTCATAGTATTAAAAAAAAAAAGTTCATATAAATCAAAAAGAAATGACAGAAAAGAAGGGTAATCGAAATACTTTGATTTAACAAACATTACACCTAATATTTCCCATTTTAGTATGCTAACTTTAATACCTAGACTTAATACCTGACTAAAGTGTGCTTTCACTTTTATTACCTTAATAACCTTTTCCAATTATCTTTTTCTACATGACCAAACATTTCAAGTTTTCTTTTTTAAAATAAAATGTATGATATATAAATACTATTTGAAAGTTTTAGTAGGAAAAAAAATCAGGATTTAGGAAGACTGTGAACTCTATGCCAGAAACCAGTATATAAAAATTAAAATTATTTTAAAGATAGTCTTAATAATACTTTATAAATGTATAGTTACCTTATCATTATAATTTCAACAGATCCCTATTATAAATAAATACCCTAGTAATAGTTCCTAATATAATCCACTATTTATTTTTGAACAGTAATTTATAACAAATAGATTAAATACTTAGTTTTTTTAATAAATGTGAAATTTCATTTACTATAAGCTTTAAAACTTGCACTATTTAAAATTAGAGTTCAGAAACTATAAAATAAAACATTTTTAGTTGAATAGTTGTTTACAATTTCCCTCATAGATCTGCTTTTATAAGCATATTGAAAACTCTGTAAGTAGTATAAGGTATCAGTCTGCAAATAAAATGGTCAAGAGATGTAATTACACCAGTTTTGCAGAACACTTCAAAACCATTCTAGAAGAGATGTTAAGCAACTAATATTTTGTTGCTGATAATTAATAAGCTCACATCTGGTGGTAATTTTTCCAGCTATCAACAAACTAATTTATATTAATGATAAGATCATCAGCAATATAGGCCCCCAATAAGCCAAAGGAGATAAGAGTAAACAATAAATCTATATACGCATTTGTAAAAGATTATAATGATTTAACACAATTTTTTCAAACTGACTTTTCCTTTATAAAATGTTTAAAGAGGGCACCTGGGCGGCTTAGTTGGTTAAGCATATGCCCTCAGTTCGGTTATAATCTCTGGGTCCTGGGATGGAATCCCACATCTGGATCCCTGCTCAGTGGGGAGTCTGCTTCTGTCTCTCTCTCTGCTCCTCCCTGCACTCATGCTTTCTCTCTTTCTCTCTTCTTTCAAATAAATAAATAAATAAAATCTTTTTTAAAAAGTTTAACATTTGTTACGTAATAAAAGAATATGTGGGGGTGCCTGGCTGGCTCAGGCAGTAGAGCACGCAACTCTTGGTTTGGGGTCACGAGTTCACCCCACGTTGGGCAGATAGATTACATTTAAAAAAAAAAAAAAGGGACATGTGAAACATCAGCAATATAGTAACTGAATACCTCGGAATCCACTGTACATTGTAAGAACTAGAACCAATAATAAATGGAAACATTTAATAAAAATATAAGAGGAAAAAAACTGTTTTGATATTTCTGAATTTTAAGTATCTTCTCTGCCAAAATATAAACCACTTGGTACTTATTTTGCATCCTTGTTGCAGTCAGAACTCCATTTGAATTTTGAAGTACTAAGCATTAAATTAGTGTCTACTTAATTTAATGACTAAATCCATCAAACTACAGTCCTACTAAAATGATTTCATTTTCTTTTCTGGTTAATCTGAAGTCCTTAATCTTAAAATGTTAACTGTCAAAATAATGGACTTTTTTTTTTCCTCCACAAGAAATAACTTGGATTTCTTGCATGTCTCTTGTCAATCATTCTATCAAAACAGGGTGTGCATAAATTGTTCCACCACTGAGACTCTCTTAATGTTCGCGTTTAAGTCTGGACAGTGTTGCTCATCCCTATTGTGGAAAAAAAAATAATATCCTAAAATGGACTTACAGTTCTATGCTTATATTCAGAATATATTTTTAGAGAGGGAAAGTCCTATTATTCTGTCAAGTAATGAAACAACTCTAAAAAGATAATATTAGAGAAAACAGAATCTTACAAAACACATTAATGCATTAAAGTTATAAAGTAAAATACTACCTAATTTATTATTTAACGTTACACACATTCTCCATCAAGAAATTTTTTGATACTCAGGCCATCACCTACTCTCTTTACATATTAGTAAATGTTGTATTTTTACTAAGAAATAGTATTATTACTATTAATACTTCCTTATATATTCTGACATCCTATAATGTATGTGATTAAATTTATGTTTTAACATAAGCAAGCATGTATAATCAAGACTGAGAAAAATCCTGGTTATATTGTCAGTCAGTTACTTTAACACTAAATCAAAGGTAGTTAAGATTATTTTGTGCATTAAATACAAAAGTCAGCTTTTATGTATCAGAGGACCATTCTAGCCCTTACAATCCAGAGTGATACGGTTTAATAGTCACCTTTTTAAAATTTGAAATTAAAGCATAAACAAGAAACAATTTGCTGCCCTTTGGAGCTGCACTTTAAACATTTCAGCTTTTGAATGTCTAACGTTTCCATGAAAGCTTGAATAGAAAGCTGTGGTCTGACGAACTAAGAACATATTACAACTCTGTGAAACAGTCTTCAGTTGGCATAATGAGAACTGATATAATCTAATTGTTTAACCAATAACATTCATTTTTACCATCCTATAGTAATCTAAGTTGCAAGCAGATTTTTATTCAATATAGTTCTAATACACACATTTAGGAAATTTATACTACGGTATTACTGGACCGTTTTGTAAATGCTCAAAGAATTTGGTCAGGGCATTCCCTTACATGAAAATTTAAGAATTCCTTGTGGCATAGATGAATGAGAACATTGTAACGATGATCCATGGGACAGTCACATCACATACACACACACACACACACACACACACACACAGACAAGATCCAAAGTTCTGGTTTTATGCCTTCTGTACAATGGACCTGTTTGTCCTTGCTTCTAAACTGGGATATAACTTAATACCAGAGTAAAATTTGGGCAGCTATTGGAATAATAATAATAATATTACACCTAATAATAATAATACCAACACAACAATAATAACTTAAACCAAAAGAAGAGTTTGTCTTGGAAAAACTCAATATATATGATCATAAGTATAAAGCTAAATAAGAGTATTAGTAAGAGTATTATATAATACTAATAAGAGTACTACCTAAGTTCTACATAAATAAAACTCCAAGTAAAGTAGAGTATTTGGTACTTTAAAATGTTTCCCAAAATGTTATAGAATTTGCCAGTCAGGTAAACAAAGTCCTGATTTTTAATTTAAAATATCTGCTAAAATTAACAATTAATAAAAACTTGTTACTCTAAATCTACAACAGAACCTAAGTAATTTGGATTAGTGTTAAAGTCAGAACCTCTTTAATTGTGATTTTTTAAAAATCAGTAGAAAGCAGTGATTCTCAAACTCCAGCAGGCATCAGAATGAGGCTTGTTAAAACACAGGTTAGGAGCCCCAGCTCCAGGGTTTTTGAGTTGGTGGACCTGTGATGCCATCTGAGAATCTGCATTTCTCACAAGTTCCCAGGGAAGTCTGAGGCTACTGATCAGGGACCACATTTTGAAATCCATAGCATAGCACTTTTAGCACGTTCTTTGATAAAGCGATCATCAAGTTCTCAAAAGACATTTACTGAATCTGGAACCTATTATTATTAATGGATTTGGGAATCAGATGCATTCACTATCATCTTACAGTTACTAAAATAAATTTTATTATAACCATAGATACACTAGCAATTTTTGCTAGGATAATATAGTTTTGTGTAATTATAAATGCATTACAATGACTTAGGGATATTAACAGAGTAACTTGCTTTGAGATGAAAATATGTGTGTTTTATTCTTTTCCTATCAGGTGCTTCCTTGATCTATTAAGTTGTTAAAGATTGTCTATGCTCAGGAGGGAAAATAAGAGTAAATCCACTTCTATAGAGAACTTTATTATTATCTGTGATCTGTAAGGGTCTTTTTGTGAACAGAGATAACAGTGATGGCTTGTAGCAACATTTGCTTTTACACTATTTCATATTTGCTCTATTAACCACAAACTAGTAAGTTACTTGGAAGGAGGATATTGCTTTACATTATTTTGAATTCCCCAGAGAGCTCATAAGAACCTCAATTGTGGCCTGTCCTATAGGGCACGAACGCTTTCAGGGCAATATAACTCCAACATTGAGAAGAATTCTTGGTACACAATAGGCGCTTAATAAATGTTGGGAGACCTGAATACCACATGAGTTGTACATGCATAATGTATATTTATTGATTTATTCTGAAAGACATCCTAGCTCTTGAATATATAAGCTGCTTGATCTCAGCATGTTCATCAGATGTTATAAAATGAAAGCCAGAATGGTCTCAATATCCTTGGATTGGTGTAGGTAACTTGGTTAGTGTCAAATTGACTTTGGAATACTAATTCTGCCCATGTCTCTGCTACAGGCATTAAAATAAGAACATGTTTCTACATTTTAAAAAGTTTTGTTTTTAATAATATAGATATTACTTTGTACACATAAAATATATATTTAAACTGTGCACATTGTCATTACTTGTAGTATAGGCTACAGGCTTAATGAGACTAGAATGGTAGGAGGCAGATTTTGTTCTGTTTATGACTGTGAAAAGTGGCTTTATAACCTCATACTAGGACTTCTGAGATTTAAATAGACCTATGTATTGCCCCTAAAATGTTAATCTAATTTCTGCCCCTAAAGTATATTAACCCAGATATTATCTTCGGTTTTTCATCAGTTCTGAGAATTATACCCCAAAATATACAGGGGTAATTAGCTGCATACCTTGAATGACAATTGCATCGGTATAAAGCCAGGATGAGCGTGAAATCCAATGACAAAAAAGTTACGGAGTCCCCTCCTTCTCTCACTGACTGGTAACCCAAAAGGCCAAGAAAAACATTACAGTATATAGGATGAGTGGTAGGGGAGAAATTGCAGAAGGACCTGATAAACCCAAATGTCCTGATAGAGCTGAACTAATTTTTTCCTAACACAATATGAAAAACCACGGAAGACAAAACACTTTAATAACAGAAGTCATTTAAGGCCTTAAGAAAAAAGAAGAGGAAACGAAAAAGTACTGCTCTGCATCTGTTTTTAATTGACACCCACTCTGCCAGTCCCTGGGACTCTGTACGGAGGCCTGCTGCCTGTGTCTCCCCCCAGCCCCATCTGATTCTGTAAAGATGCGCAGCCCACACTAACAAGCCAGCAGCGTCGCTTCTGGAAAATATCCTTTACTGATGTCAAAGAAAGAACAGGGGTGGAACAGAACTGCAATGGTGCTTAACACGAAAGACTGCCTTTCTACTTCCTTCTCCCTTTTCTCATAAACGGAATGAACTGGTGTTATAAGACAACATACTGCGGAGTTAATGTAACTGAAAAATTTACAGCAGGTTGTATGCCTGGAGGCACATTATGAGGCCACCTGTAGGCATCTAATTCCACTGAAAATAATAAATAATTGTGGAGAATTCCTCAGAGTCTAGAGGAGAGTGGATAAAAATCGTGTTGCTGGTTCACTCCAACAAGGATTCTGTTGTGGAGCAGGATTAGAGAACGGCACTCTCTCCAACAAATATGAGTAATCCTTCTCCCCACAAAAGAGTCCGCTAAATGCAACACCAGACACCTGGGTGCCAAATCTACGCAGCCATTTCTTGGGTACTTTTGATAATCCACTGGCAGAAATGGCCACATACGGCAATTGCTTAATATAGCGGGTTGATCCATTTAAGAACGCCTTTTTTTTTTTTTTTTTACAGTAAAGAAAGCTATTTTGTTTGCTTCTACATCCTGTTTATCTCTTTGAAACCTCCTCCTCATATTTTGGCAAATGTAGAAAGTGACAGTAAGAATATCCCTGATATGATTCCAGGCTTTTTTATTTGGGAGAAATTAATATGTGTATTTTAGTAATGCTCAGCAACCTTGACCTTTTTCAAGTGGAAGGTAAAAGTAATTTACTGCAGAGCTGCTTTAAAGAAAAAGTAAAAGCGTTTGTTATTATGCTTTTGTCACAAGGTAGGTGGATTTGGTACTTATCCTGTAACTACTCAGAGTATATATGTAATTTATTTCAGGTCAGGTTCTGCTAGAAGATCAGTGAAATTTTACACACACACACACACACACACACACACACACACACACACACACTGACGAACTTTTATCAAGTAGATTCCAAAAGCTAGTCTAATTTTTGTTCAGTTGGGTTATAAATTACCCATAAACTTTATTAGTCCTTAGTCTTAGAAGCACTGCAAATGATGTTCGGATTTCAAATCTATGACAAACTTTCTCCACAAGGATCCCATGGCTTTGCAATAAGGAAACTACATTTAAATGATCACTTAAGTACTGAAGATTGGATTCTTGGTGGTACTAAGGTTGACATTTCCTTTCTATTTGTACTATACGAAGGGTTAATATGGTTTGCATAACCTTATTCTCTGACGTCGTTTCAGCACAGTATTTCAGAATCGCTGCCAAAACAGATTTTAACCCTTTTAATCATGCTGTTAATAACCACATTGTGCAGAGTACAGCACACACGGCCCATAAGGCTATATAGCTCTGAACACAGTTTGATCTGATATCCAATCAAGGAAAGGTTCTTTGAGACGCTTGCCATTTTGGTTGCTATGGTGAGTTTCATATTTTGTGGAAACCACTGCTAGATGTCTTAAAATAGACCTTTGCCAAGAAAAACACTGGTCCAGTGGCATATGCTGGCAGAGCACTGCAAGGTTGTTCAGATTCCCTTCCTTTGTTTTTCCCTCTCCCCCCTGGGGCAAATGCTCCAAGCATCAGCCCACTAGTCTGGCAAGCTGAGAATCCAGAAACTTGCTGCTAATTACAATGTTGACAATTCCCAACCTGTTTACTGGCGCCAGCAATCAAACCGCATCCTCTCGAGTGAACCGAAAAGCACTTGCTGGCTTTAGCTTCCTGAGGGTCCAAGCTGGCTATATTAATTACTGTTAACTTAAACTGTATGCTGTACAGAAGAAGCTTAATTAGCTGGTTTGAGGATTAAGATCTATTCTTCACAAATTTTAAAGCCTTCTGTTCTTGACCAAATTATATGAATCCCTAAAACATCTTTCCTTGAACAAAATGTTGATTAAGTATTGCTTCTCAGAGTCAGTTTTGCCACAATATTACCTTCAATTCAGCAACAAAGTAGAACAGAAGATCTCTCTCTCTCTCTCTCCCTCTCTCTTTCCCACCCCTCCCTCTCCTCTTATTTCTATCCACCTTACAGTTATATCTACATTTTGCTCTTAAAAATTGAGAAAAATAGTGGATGTAACTACTTTACGGTTATAGTTTATAGTTAATAAAAAAAGGAAAACTCTTGATGGGGATAAGAGATAACTTTCTATCTTGGTGAATTTTAAAATGATGAAAGTTACTTACACCATTTTTTCAAGTGAACTCTTATGCTGTGATAGGGTCTGATTTGGGAGCAGTAGCCCTTCATGTATAAGAGGTATGTTTCTTTGATTGATAGGTTGGGTGACCACTGCAAAAAATCACTCTCTCAGCCTCCTAAATGGTTAACACTATACTTAACCCAGATGTGGCCATGGAGGACCACCATGACATTTGCATAAATAGCACACCAGCAGTGGACTAGGGTGTAGTGAAATTGAGAATCTTGTTTTGATTTTTCTCTGAGCCAACAGTCAATCTGTCTTTCTTTATTCAACAAGACAGTTTTTGAATATTTGAAAATGGAATAAAAGAGTAAATATAATTTATTTGTATATTAATATATGATTTTATTTATGTTCTTTGATGTGAGAACATCACTGGGTCAGCATTTGCTAACCTTATTTTTAATTTTCCATTGAATATACTACATGACAAATACTTGTCATGCCATTCTCAGAGCCAGTACTTTCATTTGGAAGCTTACTAAATTGAGTTGGTTTAATTGAGATAAAATTTTTCTTTGTTTTACAAAAATATTTGCAACGGGTAAAATATCAACTTATTCCTATAATTATGACTGCTACTTGTTTCTACACTAATTTGGCCTATAAAATCTTCCTAGATTTTGGAAAAAAAAATGAATAAGCACACTATACACCTTTGGAATCTATTGGCATGTTCACATCTGTATATATAATATTTAAGCTTGAAAAAGGTTAAATCAGATGAATCACTGACTAGTAAGAGGAATAAGAGAATTATTGCCAAATACCAGGAAGAGTAGAATTGCAAAAAAACCTCAATATTGAAGTTTTAGTGTGATGTATTAGAAAGAAAACCTCCAAAGTGGACTCAGAAAATGGGTTCCAAATATTATTTGGGTATCCATAGGGAAGTTACTTAGATTCTCTGTATGAAAATACCATGTATAAAACATGGATGTAGGACCATACACCAAATAACTGAGTCTGAGATAGAAAATTAACATAACAACTAAATATCATCTGAATTTACTATGTGTTTATCTAAGACTCATGAAATTCTGTATTCTATGTGGATAATAGACTGGAAAATAATTCTATCAAAAGAAAACAAATGAAAAAAAAAAAGAAAAGAAAAGAAAAGAAATGATCAAGTGGAAATGCTGTGTCTTTGGAGACACAGGCCAATCCAGATATGAACTAGCATGTCCATCTCCTATGTATCTTTACCACAACTAATTAACAAACAGCCCTCATCCCTAAAATCTAAATCAATTGCAGTGAGTAGGAAAAACTGAACTCTGTATTTTATAGTGAGAGAAATAGTGCTAATACAGTCTTAAATAAATTCCCTGAGGTTACTTTATTTCTAAAGCACAGTCTCAAATATAACACGTATCTTTTTTCCATGGAAAAAATGGATCAAAAGGCTCTCTCTTTTAAGCTATGTGTCCCTTAGGCTTAATTTTCCGTAAGTTTGTCTTTTCAAGACTGATGATCTTTTCTTTGACGTGAAACATCCAGATTCCATGCCTTTTTCAATGTTCTACCTATAAATTAGGCCTATTTTACACGGACACTATTTCTATTTTGATTGATTCATAGCTCTATACCGGAGCATGACTTTTGATCTAAAAAAAAAAAAGAAAAGAAAAAGAAAAAGAAAAAAAAAAAAAAGCAAGGACTTTTGAATACTATGAAAGAATTCCTACTATAGAAATACACTACATAAAGTCAATAATTGTCAACTTCCTATCACAAGCTATTAGATTTGCCAGTAAAATAGCCACCAATAATTTCATTATTGTTTCTTTAACACATCACCAAAACTGCACAATCCTCTCCACAGTCCACATCCTTAATATTGTTACTTGCTATCATTGTCCCTTGTCTCTTGTCAAAGTCAATTGTTATCTGCACAAATTGTCAGATCTAAATGTGAAACTGTCTCAGAAATTTAGCATCAACCCTGATTTTTAATATAGCAGCCAAAACTAACAAAAACCTCTTTTCTTCAGGGTAAAGAATCCTCCTATTTTGACCTGTCCTAATAGCTAGTATTAAACACTCCCAAAGTTGTTTTGGACAACCACATCCAGCAACAGAAAGGAATAGGAGACATTTTAATAAAAATATAAGTAAATGGTTTCCAAACTTCACATTCCCACCACCAGAAATCTATTTCAAATCAAATGCTTTTGAAAACTTTATAGAATTTTTACTGAACCTATTCTTAAAGTCCTAAATGGCCATAATGTGTCATATCCATCTTAAACTGTGGATGAAGCATTATGTAAATTATCTGAATAAAGCTATAGCTGACAGACCATGTTATTTTAATTTTTAGAGAACGGGAATATTATTTTGTGGTTAAAAGGTCAACTTGTATATACTATACTTGGAACACCCAGGACAGTCACACCTTTCAAATAAAACTATAATTTAATTTTGCTTGTAACTTAAATTTGCTTTGCTAATAACTATTGGAAAAAATATTGTACAATCCTTATCATTGAAAATATATCAATCATTATAATTATACTGATAAAGTGAATTTCAATTATTTGTTTAAAAATTTGTGAATTATATGTACTTATACATATAATTCATATGTATTTATACATATAATAGTAAATAAAATATATCAGGTAACATATTTACATCAGAATTCACATGGAATAAAACAATTCCAGATTGAACAGTTACTTACAGTTCCAAAAAAAAAAATATTACTAAAATGTTCTCATAGGTTCTTCAACTATTTAGGAGTTATATCTGAAAGTCAGAGAAAGTAAGTTTTCTATATGAACAAAGAATAACTGCACTATCTGTACATAAATTTGAGAATTATAATTTATATTAATATTAAATTAAACTTAAAATATATGCACTTCATCCATTTTATGTAATAGCTACTTTTAAAAGGACATTAACCAAGGCGGGGGGCGGGGGGAGGATGTAAAATTCTGTATAAAGATGTCCTGAAAGAACATAATTGCTTTTACTAATTTAATAAATATTTTTGAACACCTCTCCTGTGCCAGACACTGGATCAGGTATTTTAAAAGGCTATACCACTACTATGCTGTTTCTGAATTAGACATCCTAGACAGATATCAGTCCCTCTTCTTTTTTCAGAAAAATGAAAAAAAAAATAGTAATTTTCCACTCTTTTAACAATTGTAATTAAATTTACCAGCATAAACATTTGCAAACAAAATATAAAATGAAAATATTTTAAAAGTTTCAGTGTTTATTCTTCACCGACTACAATTATATACTTTGACTTGGAAAGAGTTATTTGTGATTTGGTCTCTTTAGGCTGAAAAGTTTCTGAGGTTGATCCCTAGTTTGGGGAGCCTCAGATGTCTTACACATATGGAGACATACATGTATTCCCACAATAACACACTAGGATGAATCTATAACTCATTCTTTGGGGCTTTTCTTTCCTACTAAAACTTCAAATGAAAACCGAATGATGAAGAAGTGGCAAAAATATTTCCATGTATTTCATGTTTTAAAAAGTTAAGTAAAAATCTTAAAGACCAATTTCCTGTTTGATATCAAGAAAAATATGTTGGTGAATGCATTTGAGAGATTTTCTCTTTTTTAAAGCTGCTTGTTTAGTTGTGGTATTGATTTGCACATCATCTGTATATAAAATAAAGAGAAGAATTCAGTCCCTTCCCACCCTCAGAACGGCTTCCTTTGAAATGGAGTCCATAGGAGGTGGAAGGGCTTTGAGAGAATATAAACGTAGCCCTCCTTGCTGTGATGAGACACTGAGGGCCAGGTAAGCTCTCTGATTAGTCTGTTGTCATAGTTCACAACTGAACCTGTACTCAAAATCAGATTTTCTAGCTTTTATTCCAAAGTCCTTTTTACCTTAAGTATCCTATAATTGAGGGAAAAATGAGATTTGAGGTTTTTCCATAACTGCCTCAATTCTCTAATTTGCTTTGTCTTTATAAACACTTCCATAGCCTGTTTAAAAAAAAAAAGTTATGAAAACAAATTATGCATGAAACTGGACCCATAAAGTAACCATTCTTAAATTTAATTCCCCTGTGGTTATGCAAAAAACAATCCAGAATGCTTGTCTTACCCTAATACATTGCTGTTATAAAGGAAAATATTTTTGCATGCATGCTTCTGATAGGACATCAGTTATGACATTCATTTATTCATTCATTCATTCTTCTTAGAGTCCAAAAACGAATGTAACGTTTGGTAAATATACAGAAACTATCTTGAAATCTGAAATAAGTAACTTTAGTTTCTTGGGACCTGTTTGAACCAATCCATGAAATTGGCCACATTTTGTTCACAAAGATAAAAACAGACCTCAAGGGGTGCCTGGGTGGCTCAGTGGGTTAAAGCCTCTGCCTTCGGCTTAGGTCATGATCCCAGGGTCCTGGAATCGAGCCCCGCATCGGGCTCTCTGCTCAGCAGGGAGTCAGCTTCCCTCTCTCTCTCTGCCTGCCTCTCTGCCTGCTTGTGATCTCTGTCTGTCAAATAAATAAATAAAATCTAAAAAAAAAAAAAACCTCAAACAATTAGTTTTATATATTAAACAAAAATTAAAAAAACAAAATTGCATGAATATCAATTTACCCATTAAATTATATTATTGTTACAAAAATATTTTTTTAGAAACTGTATCTCTTAAGAGCATACATTTTATTCAAGTTTTAAAATAGACACTATTTTCAAATTCGGCAATCATGCCACTATTGTAATATAATTTGTCAACAAAAAAGTGTATTATGATACAAACTGTATTTTAAGCAAGAATACAGTATTAGTATATAGATTACAGCAATATGTGTGTTTACAGTTTGAAATTTAATTGAGATTTGGTATTGATTTGAAGCTAATAAATATGGAAAGCCTTATTTAAAATCATTATTTGAAAGTTTTAAAATTTATAGTTATCCTGTGTTGTTTTGCTTTATTTTAACTTTTGGTTCTAGTTTAGGTGGCATGTATGTAAATTTGCAGATAGTGTGGCATATCACTGAGCCTCAAAGGGTATTTACACAAACATAGAAAATGAAAATTATTGTCTTCATACTTACGGAGCTAATAAAATACTTTTTGTTGATTTTGAAGATCAGATTGTCTTACTTAGCTCTCATTATTAACTAGAATATAATAGAATTTAGCCCTCAAAAGATTTAGGTAGTCACATATTTGTAATCTGGACAACAATACAAATATTAGAGATACAATGTTCTGTTACTAAGTTGCACTCACCAAACTCAGCTAATCACCAGGTACTAAACATGTTTCAAGAAACTTAGAACTCACAATATATTTTTTTAGCTGGTAGCTTTTTGGATGAGTTGCAATGTCTTCTCAGTTAAAAGGCTTATACATTCACACAGAGTATTTTGTAGATTGAAATTTAAGAACTGTAAGTCATTTAAATATTGGTGTCAAGGGAAAAATCTCAAAATATCTTTTAGAAAAATTATACTACAAAACTTTTTGCTTAAAATCTATCTAGCATTTACTTTATAGATACATAACTACTGATAATGTAACAGCTAACTACAATAATAAAAGTTTTGAAGTATTCTGACATTGTTTTTTAATTAAAAATGTTTATTGCCAAAATAAATTTACTTTCAAATAGTCAGTCAAACATGTAGATAACACTACTCTCTAACATTGTAAGATCATCATTCTGTCATTCCTATGGTATCATGATAGCTAAAACTGTACATTACTAAAAAGTTGGTGAAAAATTGTGATAGTCTTACACTGTCTTCTGTATTCTTAGGCCTTCTCCTATGTCCTACATAAAAACACAAAATATTCCTCAATATATTCAGCACCTCCACCTACACACACAAAAGTCTATTTTTATATTTGAAAATTTACCATTACTGATGTGCAATATAAGAAAAAAAATGATTATATGGTTTATGGAATTTTCTATCCATCGAAATGCTATTTCATCATTGCTCTCCTTTACCTGGACATTCATTGACAGATCTGTGCTGGTTCTAGATTGGCCCTGTTGTGACAACAAGAACCACATCATCCTAAAACAAGCAGTGGACTTGGGGGAAAATCCTGGCTCCAGAACATGATTATCTCTTTGAAAATGACCTTGGTCAGAATCATCTAATATATATATATGTGTGTGTATATATATATACACACATATATATATAGTTTTTGTATTTACATAGAGGCTGTCATGATCCTCAGCAGATCTCTAATCATGAATATCACCACTCCCTGGAGTTCTATTCAAGCAAAAATACAAGAACACAATTTACAGACACAAAGAATAAAATCAGTAAAATCTTTGTAAAACGCAGTTTCCATCCAACTCCTTACCTGAGAGTCAGTAGTAAACCATCAACCAAGATGATGTTTCTTACACCTACTAATGAATATCACAGTATAAACGTGAGTGTTCATAGACATTATACAAATCTCAATGGGAAACCTAAAATCTTCCATCTATAAGTCATTAAACTGTGTTCATAGAATGTGAGTACTTATGTAGACTTAACTAAAGTAAAAATAGTAGTAACAAAGGGAATTTTCATAAGTTTTCTACCACTCCCCCCCCAAAGAGCCCTAAGTGTTACTGTCAAACAATAGTCTAAGCTATATCTATATCCTTTTCTCAGGTAGAAATTCTGTCCCTTTTGTAAAGCAAACCAAATTTTAGAAAAAGGTTGCATAGCCATCTTGTATTTGGACATTAAATGAAAAAATGCAATAATTTTAATTCCTTAAAATCACCTGGATCTAGTATGAAAAACACACAATCATTTCGTACTTCTTTAATACTGTCTATGAATACTGACAGGGCAAAAACAATAACCGGCTAGTAGTGATATAATTTAAAATTCTATTTTCTGAGGAAAACAGGTTGTCTATAATAAAACAACTACAGCAATTTCAATTGAATAAAGTTTTGGGTTCTCCCTACCCCCTTATCTAAAAAGGCCTAATCTAGTTAAATACAAAACAAAACAAAAAAAACACCACACACACACACACACACACACACGCACACATGCACACGTGCGCGCGCGCGCACACACACACACACACACACAGAATTGTTGTTGTCTTTTTTTTTTCTTTTTCAATTTAAATAGGAACCAGCTCAGTCAGACTGACACCTAATGGAAACTTTTATACGAAAATAATTCTGCAAAGGAAAGAAAGCAATGAGATAAATATTTAAACCACCTGAACCAAGAAAATCAAATACTTTTTGTTGACCATTTAGATTTCATCACTCGGATTTACAATTATTCCACTCTAACAATTATTATTCATTTATGAAGCAATTGCAATCATAAACTAAAGTACCAACGTCCAAGAACTGAATAAAATAGTTTATTTTAAAAAGTTCTTCCTCAAATCTCTCAACGAATGCCAGAGTATTACTTTTCATTTCTGGCAAACTCTATCACTAGGCCCCCAGCTCCCTTTCTACCTTTCAAATCTTACATACTTATTTAGTCAACCAGCAGCATGAGGCCAACTTTCCAAAGATCACCTAGTTACTAGATTATGTAGCTCTCTCTACTTTCCTACTTTCCCAATAAAACAATGCCACCAGCAGACATACTGAATTTTGTTAAATACATAACAAGCCCTTAATCGCCAACTGGTGGATCCCTAGAGAAAGAGGGTAATTCAAGGAACAATGAAGTAAAGAACAGTAGTTACATATTCTCTTGCTAGTTGTAGAATGTCGAGTGCAGAGGTATCATTTGTGCTTTTCTCTTCTACTTCAACTCATTCTTAAAAGGGACTCGCCCTGGGAGCTTCTCGGAAGGTCCCCACGCATTTTCCTTGCAAACAACCCTCCCTGAGAGCAAAAACTGTGAGTGTAGACACACTGAGAGTAACTGAGGGATCAGACCCGGTGTAGTGGAAATAGGGACAGGAGAGGAGTGGCGTAGTGCACCCCTCACTAGGAATCCAAAGTACTGGAAGAAAAGCAAAGCTCTAGATGGGAAAGCATGAGAGCGCGCCTGCCTCCTTCGAGGCACCTCGCTCTCCAGGGCTCAGAGCTGCCCCTGTGGAGCAAGATCTCAGTGCGGGTAGTACAAGCACTTCGCTCCCGGGAAAGGCGTCCTCCAAAGAGAAGAGGTGTCTGGGGCATAACTCAGCTTAGAGCTGGTCTGGGAACGCTGCGAGGGAGAACGTCGCAGGCTTCCCATTTTGTTGTTTTTGTGTGTTTGTTTTCTCCCGCAGCTTCCACTTCTCAGGAATTCAGTCTTCGCAGCCTGTGCACAACCAAGGCTCCACGCAGGGAGGGAACCTGGTTTTAGAGTCCCAGCAGGTTCTTGCTGACCCTACTGGAACCTTCTGGTCGTCTGTGCATTCTTGTCCCCAGCATTTTCTCCTCCCACCTTTGAAGCGCCACTACCGGGCGGGCCCTGGCGCCTTGCAAGAGGAAAAGGAGAGTTGCAGAGCTGCGTGGTCCGCCGCCGGCAAGAGCTGAGCGCTCCAGCCTTCTTGACCTTCCTCCTCTTTTATGGTGGATCATCTCTCCAAGCTCCATCTTGGACATATCAACTCCTGCTACATCCGGCTGTCCACAGGAGTGTCTGGGTGTGCTGGAGGGGATCGTGGGTGGTTGCTTGTTCTTCACTAGGAGGGGACAAATCCGTATGGTTTTATCGTCCATTAATATTTGAAACAAACAAAACTGCAAGTAGAAAAAGGGAAAGGCTCGCTCTTCCTCTCGTCCCTTCGCAGCAGATCTGAGAGGGGGAACATGCCTTGGGTTTGTTGGTGTTTGAGACTCGTCCTAAAAGCAGAGGCAGGGAAGACAGCGCTGAAGAGGTGTCCTAAAGAAACTGGACGACTGAACAGTCACTGCCTGCCCCAACCACTTTCAGGAAGGTTCCAGTTCTGTGTCACACCGCAACCAATCCGGTTTCCATTCTGTTTCTCCACCCCTTCGCGGAGAATCCGAAAAGAAAGTATGGGTCCCTGAGGAGACCCGCCACACACTACCAATCTCGAAGTTCCGCGGGGACCCAGGCCCCTGTCCCCCGCCCCCTTCCCAGCCCCGGCCGCCACGTCTAGCTGCGCAAGTGGCACCGCCGGGGGGTGGGGCTCCGGCACCGCCCCGGGCCGGGATTCGCGAAGTCACGAGCTTCCGCAGCTTGCGGGGGCACCTTCGCCCACGGACACGCCCTTTCTGCGGAGGCAGCCCCTAACGACCCTCTGCCGAGCTCCTGCTCCTCACTCGCGACGCTGCCAAACTGCTCAAGGCCTTTCAGTCATTCTCAACTTTAGAGACTCGCTCAGTCCCCGTCTCTCCCCCAAGCCACACCCCGGCGAAGAGAGGAGGCGAGCAAGCCAGGGACGCCGAAACTCCGCGCAGGCTCCGCTGAGCAGACCCCCATCCTTTCCCCGCCCCTCCCCTCCTCCTCGACCCCCGCGCCCTGGCGCGGACCCATTCTACAGCCCCAGTCACCAGAGGCAGGGCGCGCAGAGCCTTTCTGGTGGGGTGTGCCTTCTAATCAAGGAACACGCGACCCAGAGCGAAAACAACGAGGAAAGGAAAAGATCAAAAAAGTGCTACCTTGGCAACCACAGGCGTTTAGAGGCCAGCTGGTGGGCTGGAAGGGGCGGCCGCTGCCCGCCTGCCGCTGGTACTCTCCTCGACTACGCGTATTCTTAAGCAATAACAACGTAATCCGTATTATCCACCCAAGAATACCCGTCACCGAAGAGAGTCAGAGGACCAAGCTGCTGCTGCCGCTGCTACTGCTGCCGCTGCTACTGCCGCCGCCGCCACCAGAACTCTTGCTGCTGAGCCCGCCCCTGGCTGGGGCTGGGCTGAGCTTGACCGGGACCATAAATCCATAACTCGATTTCCCTAAAGAAGGATCCAAAGCTGTGCTCTGCTGCTTCCTGCCCAAATCCAAATGGCTGCTTTATTTCCAGTTCTGAAAGACAAATCACAAAACCAAGCACTTAACACAGAAGGAGAAGAATGCTCTCTTCCCAGTGAGGAAGGAGGATGTGGGAAGGCTCTTTGGGCACAGGGTGGGCGTGACAAGTAACCTTTAGTTTACCTGGTGCTCTCTCAGTGCCTTCCTCTGTACTTGTTCTGCTTGGTACCCGCTCTGGTCTCGGCCAGCCCACTCTAGGTGCTCTGATTGAGTGTCATGGCAGCGAGAGAGCCCTGTAAGAGACATGCATAGTTAAGCACACAAATATTACAAATGTATTTGCCTAGACGGCTTTAAGAAGAAGTGAGGCTCAAATAAAGATAGGGTCATGCATGGGTGAAATTTTCAGCAGTGTGTTTTGGAAATGCATTTTCTCAAGCCCAAGATCACAGAAAATAAACACTCATTCAATTTACTACTTGAAATCAAATACTTATAGATCTACAAAAATAGGCATCTCTCCCTTGAAGGCCTTACAGCTATCCAACATAATGATTTTTAAAGAAAAAAAAAAGCTTCAAAGCACAAAATAATTAAACTCATTTTCCATAGTATCAGAACTCACTGAGTTGACAAGCTGGTAGAGTTTATATGATTTAGGTAGGCATCGTTTTGTAGTACCACAATGTGTAATTCCATAGCCCACCTTTTTAATATACAATATAAATGCATTGCTGTGCAGTTGTTGTGAACACCTCTATAGGAAAGCCTTTGAAGCTCTGTCTTCATAAAAATTGTTTTAAGGGGAAAAAAAAAACAAAATAAAAACTCATTTGTAAAGTGACTGTAATTTTGGCTTTCAGAGAGAGATTCTTTGATGATCAATATGGCTCTTACTGGAAAAGCTTTGTCTTAAGATCCTGCAGTGAATATTCTGATAATAAGGGTTTATTGTTCACTAAATAAAATGAACAAGTGCAACGTCACTACCCAAGACATGTTGTAGCTCCATTAGAAAGTTCTCTATTTGCTTTTTCCATTACTCTCAAATATATATAAGTACATCCATGTGAGTGAAATAGGGAGGGGATATGGAAACATGGCAATAGACATTATGAATCCTTAAATTATGTAAGTGCAAATAGCTCTTCATCAAGGAGTAATTATATAACAGAATCTCTCCCACTACCACAACTCATATCTAACTGACCTGGTTGCAATTTAAGGCACTTAGTTCATGCTTGCTCTTATATTTTTTTTCTTTAAATATATTACTTCTCCAGACACACCAACTCATCATTTTCCTAACACATTACAAATAGAAAAATCAACATGAATTCTAGGTTTTATGATCAGTTGTTTTATATATAATACCTGATGCTTAAAATAACTCAAAAGAAAAGCAGCATTGCCCAGTTAATAGCCTATTTTATGGTATTTTCAGATGACTCTTAAGTACACCTTTCACAAAAAGACAGATGCCAATTAAACAAATAAATAAGCACTATTTTCTGTCATTATCTAACATAGCTATAAAGTGGAGCTTTTCTCTGGGGGTGCTACAACCAAACACACACACACACACACACACAGAGAGAGAGAGAGAGAGAGAGAGAGAGAGAAAGCTGACAGGTTCTCTTCAGCTTGAACTCCTAGAAACAAAAGCCCTTAGGGAAAGTAATGCAATAGTCTATGAGCAAAGTGTACATTTGCTCCTGAACTCTTCCATTTAAATCTCAACTAACGTTAAAAGGAAAACAAGAAACATATTATCCAGATAGATTTTGATTTACTAAATGGAGCATTCCTTTTGAATTAAAAAGGATTACTAAAACATATATACACCACACACACACACACACACACACACACACACACATATACATAATACATACATACACAGCAATACATGGCATACCATAATCACAGCATAAATACCCACACAGATTTTCAGTGCTTCCTGAGTAATCTCCTTTAGTTTTGCTTCCTTATAATTGAAATAAAATACATGCACACACTGACCCACAGACTCACACGTTTTAAGAAACTAGAACAACGTAGTTGATACGTTTTCTTTTTATCCAAGTAACCAGTGCCAGCCCTTTCTCTACCTACCCAAGTGTTTCACCAGCTTCAGCACCTGGACGAGTGGACAGCTCAGCCCGGGCCGACTGCCGGCAGCACTCGCAGCAGAACTGACGCTCTGAGCTCTAACCAAAGCTCTCTCGTGCTTCAGCGGGGCAGCCTGACTTACGAGAACACCATTTCCTACGAGACCACTGCCGCTGGGTGCATATTCAATTCAAACCTCCTTAAGCTGTCGGATTTCCCCCACCCATCCACCCTCCTCCCTTCTCCACCCTCCACACAAAAACAGAAAAGGGAAAAAGCCCAATACCATCAGGGCGTTTGTTGATCAACTTACACTTTGCTTTTGAATATTTAGATACCGCTAGCGGAGCAATAGCAACGGGGGCTTAGGTCCGCATTAAGTACCTTTGTTCATCGACTCCTGCAAGCCATGTTTATTAGAATCTACATTTCTCTAGCTCCCCAATAACCAGAGGTGTGTTTTGCGGGCAGGGGTTTTTAGCACCTTTTGATCTCCCAAGGCCACCGCGACTGACTGCCAGTCCCCACTACTTTCCCACCCTGTCCCCCACACTCCAACACCCATCCCAGTTAAATGCTTGGTAATTTGCAACCAAATATACATAAAGAAACGCGACAAAGCAATCGGTTTGAGGAAATAAGCCAATTAAGCCAAAGCAGAAATGCTTCTCTCTCTCTCCCCCTCCCCCTTGCCTCCCTCCCTCTTCCTCTCTCCTTCCCTCTCAAGTAGAAAGGGGGAAACACCAAGGAGAGGGAAAAAATCGGGAGGAGGATGGTAGTCGACTCTTACAATCAATGGAAAAACACTATACACATCCTTACTGAATAATACTCTCCTTCTCAGACAAAAAGAAACACATTTATCGATGTAAACATAGTCTCCCTCTTTCACACATCCTACATCCTTTACATTTGCTGAGATTTGTCTTGCGGTATAGCAAAGTAACTGTCACAAATCCATCTCGATTGAAGTGCTTACCCTCTAAATCCAGGTTTCAAGCGGGACTCCAACCGTGTGTAGAAGCCAGAGTCATCTGATGAGCGGTGAGGTAGGCTCCGGGCAGTGGGAGCTGCTTCCCTCCGAGTGCCGGGTTACAGTGTTAACAAGCCCTGGGAAGGGACCTCGGTGCCTCGCGCTGGCTGTGCCCCAGTGCCTTCGCGTGGTGGCGGCTTGCTCACGCTTCCAAGGAGTCCCAGGCGATAGCCTTCAGCTGATGCGAGCTTCCAGAAAGGAGTGGGGAAGGGGAAAAAAAAAAATCATCTAATGCAATCAAATCGATCTGATCTACACCATCTGTCGCCTGCCACTATACACAAACGTTAAAATAGGAAAACGGAAAACACTGACAGCCCGAGAGGGTTGGTCTGCAAAGAGTTCATTTTTAGCAGAGCATAATTGGGTATGGTCGGCATACAGTTACAAAAGCTGCTGTTAACCATCCAGTAGTGGATCCCAAACATGCTAATGGTGGATTAATTGAGGAAGATCTGACGTGCAAGCTTCATAGTCTCTTATTCATGACTTCCCAATGGGAAAGGACCAATGCCTTGTGGGACTATGGTAACATACAGTCAAAAAGCTGCTAAGAAAATGGCTGTGTGTTCACAGCACCTCTCTCTGATAACAAACATATGTCGACTAAAACGGTTTAGTAGAATGGGAGGGGGGGTGTTAGAGAATAAAATTTTCTTTCTCGGTATAAGCAATTCCCATCTTCTTTCTTTAAAGAAAAGCAAAAATAGATACCATATCTTTACCATAGTGGAGGGAAAAGGATGGTTTAAAAGGTTTTTATCAAGATTAAACTCTACTATATAAAAGAAACGGAACATTCCTGTGCAGCAATTCTTAAAAAAAAAAAATCTATTATCATTTTTTTCCTTACTGTGATCAAACTAGATCCATAGCATGTGCAGTTTATAGAAACTCAGCCCAGTTAATCCCACCAGGATTGACTCAAGGCTGTTTAATGCCAGGTACCCTTTTGACTTCTTGAAATCAGGATGCCTCTTGGGCAAGACATTTTGCATTATTGAAAACTGACATAATGAATGTTAAGTGTGATTGCAGTGAGGAGAGTTTTCTTTTTTAATTCTACAATCATTCTCTCCAGCCAAACCCCTTTTTTGGTCTGTTTCCAGTCTCCCGATCAGCTGATGGGGGAGGTATAAGGATTGGGGAAGGAGTGGAGATATGGGACAGGGGAGGGAGATTGTAGGTTATCAATAGCCAATAAATTCAAGTCTATCTGTAATGAAAATTATGGAAATAAAAAAGATCACTTATTAGTTGTCCATCATGATATTTAAATATAAACCAATTTTCAAAATTGTTGTTTTATATGTGGACAGAAAATATACTGCAAGCAATAGTGTGATGTCACCCACCCTGTTGTAATTTTAAGACTAAAAAAAGAGTATATTGAGTTTATTATCTACATGTGACATTCTTTCATTGTATATATATATCTAAATATTCCATATTTCCTCTAATTTTGTCACCTATCTGAACATTGAAAACTGTGTTCATTTTGATTTTGCTCCCTTTTTTTGAGAACATAAATTATGTATTTCATAGTAAACAATTAGTGTTTAGGATAATTCTTGAGATAGCTGAATTTGGCTAGTGAAACTTCAATAATCTCTTTAAGAAAAAACCCCCAGGAGTTATGAATTAGATTAGTTTAAAAATATAGCTGGAAGACAAATCAAACAATTTACCTGATCTTTTGTTTCAATATACATTAATTAAGCACTCTTTCCAACCTACACAACATTCCAGGGTCATAGTCAGAAATCCAAGACTAATAGCTCAGCCTCCTTTGTTGTCATTCGTGTCAAGCTATTGCCCCCTGCAGGTTAGGCTGAAAGTGCAGGCAGGATTTGGCCAAGTCCTCTGGAAATTTATGGTAGTCATGTTTATCCTCTCCCAATATTTAAGTAGGGTCAACTTTTTTTAAACTTTAAGTTGTTTGCATTATGAACTATTGATTTAGAAACATCTGGTAAGTTTACAAAAAAATAAGATTTAAAGATAGGCAATTTTAGTTTTCCTTCTGAGACTTTTGCTGAGTGGAACAAACCTGTGGATACTTTGTCACATAGATAATACCTTGATGCACTTAATATAGTTTCTTCATCTTCTCTGATCCTTTTTGCACAAGATCCAGGACAATTAAAGAATGGATATAACAGAACTGGAATTTTGATTTCTTAATAATAAAGAAATAATCTGGGACAGTTTATTACTTGATGTCAGTGTGCTCTTTGTAGACTCAATGATGAACATTCAAATCAAACTAATTTAGATTCTTCCTACTGCTAATAAGATAGGGACAATTACACTGTTTTTCTGGATTATAAAATGAAACATTATTTAAACCTTCATCTTCCTGCCATCCCATCCTCCTTTTCTACAATCAACCTTTCCAAACAAGGAAACTTGCCAAGATGAAATAAATTTATTGTTGACAAAATAGAAATTAAATTACATCAACTTTTCCACAGTATTAGAAAGTGGAGCAGGTTTATGGGAATGATTTCAGAAGGTTTGTGGGAAGATTCCTTTATATTTTCTAAGTCATGATATGATTATTCACACTGAGTTATAAAAAACCCTGCAATGTTATATACCTATTATTTAAATACATATCTCATCGAACAATAGGATATCATTATGCAAAATAGCATCAATTCTAATGCTAAATAAGCAGTCAATAAGAATTTTACCCAAATGTTAGAAGTATTATTTCCACATTGTGCTGAAGTAGTTAGAAACGTAAAATGCCTTCTGTTATCTCGGAGCTACCTGAAATGCTCACAAAAGACTTAAATAAACTATAGTGGCTAGACTCAGGGCTTTCTTGGGGGATTCCCCACCCCACCCCGTAACTACTGATGCTTTTCCCAGATCCTCCAGAATAGAAACATGGGATAGGAATTGGGGATGACTATATCACATTTTAAACAAACCTAAAAACAAAACCAACTAACCAACCAACCAATGAAAACCTGATTGCCTATCATTGTTTTATTACATTTTTAAAACTTGTTGTTAAATTTCAAAAAGACTTTACATCTATAAATTAAGATCTTTGCCTCTGCAGTTCATTAACACTCTTGCTCTAAGCAAAGAGAAGCTTTGGACTAGGCTGTTGGACTATTAATTGCACAACTTGTTGTAGCCAGAGTAGTGACTGGTTGCTTGCAGCTGACATTTCTAGTTGTCTTCGAGTGTACTTTTTTAAAGGAAATAAAATTCACCTCTTTCAAAATTATATATTACATATATGATATGATTACATATGATTATAGAGAGAAGCACATTGCTCCTGAGTCAGAACATTTCAACTATTTTGATTCAAATACCTATCAAATGCTTATCCACCGAGTTGCTTTTAATTAGTGTCCAGAAAAGAGAGATGGTGTTATTTGACCTGTAGGTCTGAATCAAGGGGAACTTTTTTTTTTTTTTTTAGTTCTCCCCAAGTACTAAACAGCAGATTGCCTGCAGGTGCCCTGAAAAGCACACTCTCGTTCCGCTTACTATCGCCACTATTGTTCTAATTGCTTCTTAAAGATCCGAATAGGCTTCTAGGTACCTTGTAATGTTCTATCATTGGCGGAATCCTGAGTTATTAGACATTTTTGTCCTCAGAAGCGAAAGACCAGGCAATCTTATTCATATGCATCCTATGACTCAACTCAGTTTCCACTTGGCGGGCACGCGCTTGCTTGCGTGCGTGCGTGCGTGTGTGTGTGTGTGTGTGTGTGTGTAGGTTCATCCCGAAAGAGCTTGTTTCCAGTGGTTTTCAAATGCAAATGCACTGGGTGTGGTGGGGGCGGTGGTGGAGTGCGGTGTATGGGTATGGGGGGATTTGGGGAGAGATGGTAACTTTATACAAATTGAAGGCCATCACTACTACTGCAGATGAAAACAATTTAGATCTGAGGGACCCTTTAGAAAGATACAGTATCATCCTGATCTAGAGGCAGGTCCCAATGCTCGCGTTATTTTGAGAGAGGGTCCCGAAGCCCGCCAGAGGCCAATTCTCGCGGGCGGGTCTCGGGGCTAAACTCTCGTTCGGTGAGGGGAAGCGCGCCAGTCGCCAGGCCCGGTGCGCCATCGCGGAGCAAGGCCAGCCGCCCCGGGCCCGGGCTCGGCTCACTTTCCTCGGACGCCCCGAAGCAGAGCCAGGGCTCCGTTTAGCCACATCGACTCTAGTTTCAGCAGTCGCCTCCCGCCAGCGCCGGCTCGGACCGGGCTTCCCCAGGGCGAGCGAGGGAGCGAAAGCCGCCTCCAGCCTGGACCTCAGATGGAAGGTGTGGTTCAGGACCACCGTAGAGGAAGCGTTGCCTCTCTTGGCCAAGCCGGCCCGCGCTCTGCAGCCCCAGAAGCGCTAGATGTGGTCGGCGCGGGGGAGAGGGCGTGGAGAGTCGCCGCCCTTCTCGCACCCCCCGCCAGCGACCTCGGCTCGCCCCCTAACACTCTCGCGAGGAAGGCTGCCCCGGGCCAAAGGCAACCTGGGCCGAGGCCGGAGCCAGACGGCGCCGCGGGACTCGGGAGCCGGAGCAAGGCGGTGCCTCGGACTCCGTTCCTGAAAACCCTCGACTTCTCCAGGATTTGTCAAGTCCTAAGCAGCTCCAAGAAGGCTCCGCGAGCTTTCGGGGAAACCCACTATGTGGCTCACCCCTGTTGGTCTTGCTCCCTTCTTCCCCTCTCCAGATGCACCACCCACCTCAGATCTCGGGCCCTGCGGGCTGAGCCCGCCAAGCCGGCAGAAGCGCGGTTTTAGGCAGAGCGAAGGAGCCCCCTGCTGGCCAGACGCGGCAGGCACGGCGACCCCGCTCCAGGTTTCCTCTGCCCGGCGGCCGCGGCCCCGCCCTGACCCACCTCGACCATCCGGCGCCCCCAGCGCTGGGGCGTGTCCAAAGAAACCAGAAAACCAAACCAAACAAAGCGCCAAAAGCCACTCTCACCTGTGGACTGCTCCGAGGTAAGTGTGAGTCCAGCCTTTCCCACGCCCATCTCTGACCCTCCTCTGGTCCTCTGGGCTGAGGTCTGGGGAGACAAAGGGGCCACCCCCCAAAAACGAAATCATGGCTGCTTCTGAAAGCACGTTTTGCAAGCATGAGGATCAAACATACATACACTCTCTCTTACACACACACACACACACACACACACCACTGAAGCAAACCCACACTTACCAGTCCGAAAGAGGGCTACTGATGTGCATGTTTCTGGAAGCATTTCATTAGCCGTTGGAGCAAATGTTTACTAATACTTCAGGTTGTAGGCTACAGCAATAACTGGATTGCGAAGGGGAGAGAAGAGGAAGGAAGATACCCCTTAGTTTAGTCATCCCTCGCATACCTGGACGTGAGTCCTACTTTCAGTCTCAAGTCCTAGCATGGCCAGAAAAGTTTTCATCCACCTACTGAGAAGGAAGAGAGAGATACAGCCATTTCTGGTGGGTTTCCTGTGTCCTGTGCCCGTTCTTCACCAGACAACGGGGGAAGAGATTGTTTTATTTATCTAGACAATTTATGAGTTAGTTCTGTATGGCTTTCTGAAATTAGTTTAACCTTGAAATAGGCTATGTGCTTGAGTGGCAGGTTTTTCTGTGCTTAGGTAAAGGTTATTAGAAATCACAATGTTTCATTCTATTCAGGCAACCTTGAGTTAGAGATGGGCATAATATCTTATTATTGTGACTTTCAGTAATGTCTGTTGCCTCTGGATGTTTACTGTCTTTGGAGAAGGAGCATAGCTAAAAAAAAATTATAAGTTCAAGCGTATAATAACTATAGGTCCAGTAAAGGGTCAGTGCCATTTGCTTCTGTTTTCTTCACACACTCATTCTGGAGAAACAAACTAAAGGATTTGTTTTGGACTGCCCCTGAGATTAGTTTATAGTAGGTAAAATTTAGGAGAGTTTTTTAAAATGATGTCTGTTTTCTTATTCAGTATATTCAGATGGATGGCAATATTTGACCTCCTAATTCGTGAAAGGAAGGGAATGAGGCTGTTAGGGAGTGAGAGCTGATCTCTCTCTTCTATATCCACCAGTCCAGGAGATCTGAGCAGGTCATAGAATTAGAACTCTTCCAAGGATAACAACAGCTGTAATAACAAAACTCATAGGTACTGCAGCCTTCACCTTCATTATCTCAATGAATTCTCACTGTAGTCCTATGGATAATGTAATATAAGCTTCTCTTTTTACAGAACAGGAAAGTAAGGCTTAGAAGTTTTATTTACTTGACCAAAGCGACAACAGGTGGCAACCAGAAGAGCAAGGATCTGAACTCAGGCATTAGAAGAGTTATCTTGAGAAATCATGCTCATTGTATTAAATTCAGGCTGGTAATAAAGTAATATTTTTGGTCTGAGTTTTAGCCTTTCATAGCAAAAAACAAAGGTCATCTTTTCTGGAGAGAGAACATTTGGTGTATTTGTTCTGAAAAATGCCTTTCCTATCCCCATTTCACAGATGAGAGAACTGAGAGAATGAATTGACTGAGGTACCATAGTGTGACGTGCATAGCCAGGTCTTAAAACCAGATTTTTTGGAATCTAATTCCTGTGTTCATTCTGCTTAACTACACTGCCCAAACACAGAAGGATTCTTGGTTTTTTGTTTTGTTTGTTTTTTTCTGAAACGCTAAACAGTAAATCATTAATAGCTCAGAGCTCGCATTTCTCGGTGAGGAAGGTTTCTTTCACGTTAATTGTGAATACCTTTTTATGCTGAAAGGATGCAAATGTTGAAATAATGCTATTCTCAGTGGTGAATTAAATGACATAAAAATGGCAAAAGACTAAAATAACTACATCAGCTTTACTTGAAAAGCAGTTAAAGCAGTTAAAAAGATATCTGAAAGGCCTGTCTCAGTGCAATTTTAGTGTTCTCCACCCCCAAGACCTATCCTACCCTGCCTTAGGAAAGTCATTCCACATTACATTTCTGCTAGCTTTTGTTCACGGAAGACTTTAACACTCACAAGGTTTTGGTGCTTTTCATCTCCATTCATATATTTCTTTTTTGCTCTGTGAATGGTTACAGTAAAAATGTCAAAACAACTCTCTGGAGTGACCACTTTAACAGGCAAAAAATTATATGATATTAATTGGCAAGAGATTTTTGACCAGCATCCACATTTTAACACGTACTGACAATGCCCTGAAGTATACTGTGTAGAACTGATTTACTCTGTGTTGTAAAGTTAGCTCAGGTACAGAATGTGCTTCATAAAATGGTCTTACGTTTCCTCCATTTTCAGTTTGGCTCAAAGCACCAGCCAAAGCCAGATGAACTGCCGTAAGTCACTGATTGGACTGTGGCCCGTCTGCCTCAGCTTTCTCAGTCATTCGTGTGCAGATTATTTGGCCACATGGCCTCCTGTCATGTTGGGGATCTGTGATTTTTCCAAAGGTTTAATTTAGTTGAATATGATTGTTAATGTCAAGTTCGAATTTTCTCCCTCCCACCTCTCATTAAAACTCTTAATATCAATACCAGTTTGGAACTATTATGTTATATACTGAAGCTTGCTTGTCTGTGTGAATTTGTATTTTCACAGATTTTTAGACTTGAAGGGCTTTTTGAAATTCCCTAATCTAATCCTTCTATTTTGCTGGTGGATAAATTGTTGTCTTAAGAGGTGATACAGAATTTTCAAGGTCACTCATCTAGTTAGGGGGAGAGTGAGAACCCAGTACCCAGACTTTTTGTATTTAAAGTCTAAGACCATGTTCCTTCTTTATTTGATTGTCAGAGATTCAGGCATTCATTTGACAAACTAGTTATTGCCATGAACTTGGCAACTGTCCTAGGCATTAGGACTCCAATAAAGGTAAAAGAAAAACAATCCAGGAAAAGGCCTTAATTTTTTGAAATTTATAATCTAGTGGTGAACAAAATCAAATGCTGGTCTTAAAAAAGTTATAAGGACATTTTATAAAGATATTTTTCTTAAAAACTACCCTTAATGTATTATATTGTACAAAGCAGACAAAAGCAGGCTAGTGTTCTTCCACATCTCCTGTTAAAGGAATTTGGGGGAACCCTTAATGCTAAATAGTGAAATCATTAGTGGTAAATTAGTATATGAACAAAGCAGACCTTAACCAGGTAAGCAGGGTCCCCTTGGGTGATCCATTCATGGGTCAAGGATAACTCTGTCCCAGAGTCTTTTCATGATTGGGGGTTATGTTCCTGTGAGAAGACATAGACTCAAGCAGGAGCTGGAATAAAGAAATAATAAAGAGATTAAAGAGGAAATTATTCAACAAGATGTTTTTTAAAATGACATATTTTCAAATGTGTATTAGATTGTCCTGGCAGATGAACCAAAAGGCCAGGAGAGCACTAGTGCAAGAATTTAAGGCAGAAGCCTCAGGGTCTATTATAATTGGTTTTTGTGATTAACTCAACTTTCCCCTTCTAGAATATGATATATAGTAGTACCCTCCTCCCCACTTTGGAATAATTGGGAAGGGAAAGATACAAAAAGTTCAATCCTCTAGAACCCTGGGTTTAACTCTTGTGAGATTCATCAACAATTTTTTCCAGAAAGTAGAACTGGACATTACAAACAAAATGCACACTGGACATTAAAAAGAAAAACTTACCAAATGATTAGGGTATACCAGCTTCCTAAAATCCCTCCCTTGCTGTCTTCCTGACCTGAATTTTAGCTTGTCAAAGTTTGGACAATGAGGACCAAGGGCCAGGTGTCTTATATTCACATATATGTCTAGTGAGGGGCATTTTTTTTTTAAATAAGGTTATACTTTATTTAACTGAAAAATGAAATGAAGTTCCCTTTTGGCAGATATTTAGAAGGACATTTTTAGTTAATTAAGGGGTAGGGAACAGGGCAGGGAGAGGAGTGTTTTGTCTGATAATGAAAGGGGGAAAAGTACATTTACCCACTGAAGTTTCTTTTGCACTCTTTTCTGTCAATTTAGTTTCTATTTTGTTCTGAGATCCAATAATCAAGCAATAATCAAGCAATAATATATCAGTTACACTGTAGTTAATAATATAGTATAATGGTATAGAATATTAATAATGTAATATAATAGTTGGCTGTTTCACATTTTGGTCTTCACATGATAGGCCAGCCTGGCTGACGTGAACTAGTGGATGGCAGTTCCATAACTGGGGTCTCCCAAATCCAATTCACTGTATTGTGAACTGTTGAGGAACTCTTGCAGAATTTCTCTTTCACCTTGCTTGGATGTCATGCTTGGTAATGTTAAAGAAGAGATAGCAGACCCACAATGGAGTCTCTTGTACTAAGCCCCAAGTCAGCAAACCAAGACTTACTGCCTATCCTAATTGCAATTTCATCCCCTCCCAAGAATGTTACTTTAACCACATGGTCTGGAATTACCTGGTCAGAGCCAATGAGGTGATCTCTCTAACAGACCCCTTCCATCCACCACAAGAAGGTTACCTCACCTGAAGCAATCCACTCATTGCTAGAATTTTTTTTTCCCTTTCCTTTCCTTTTTCCCCCTTTTCTTTTCTTTTCTTTTCTTTTCTCCTCCCTTCTATCTATAAAGCCTTCCATTTTTTATAGCCCCCTTTCTACTTGCTAGATGGGATTCGGTCTGGTCTAGGAATTATTGAATGAAGCCAAGTAGATCTTCAAATTGACTTTGTTTTTTAACAGTATCAACCAAGGATATGATTAAATCCGATCCTCGGGAGAGTCACTGATCTATTTCCTACCTCCAGGTATAACTGAAACCAAAGTACAACCACAGCAAGTATTGTGTTGTAGAAAAATGGTTAAAAAATACTACCTGTAGTACTGAGATTAGAAGTTATAAGGAAAGAAATCTGAATCTCCCATTTTCTTTCTGACTGCAGGCCAGGTGAAGAAGCAGCAGCGTAATCCCTTCCGTGATCACTGAAAAAAATAGCAAATCTTAAATAAAGGAGAACATGAGACCTGAAATCTTTTTGATCTGCTTTAAGATCCAAGTGAGCTTATGGAACAATTATGTTGGAGCTCCCGAATGACTCGATTAAGGTTGTCTTTCTGGAAGGGTGGAAGGGTCTTTGAGAACCATATAGCTTCTAGAGCCTATTCTCTGCAGAAGGAAAACCAGCAAGACCAAAAAGAGGAAGGAAGGGAAGTGTAGGGAAGGAAGGGTGGAAGGGAAAAAAATCTCTTTTGAAGTGGAGGTTGAATGACAAGAGGAACTTTTAGCCTTCGGGTTTATTTTCTCTGCACTAGTTATATAATATTATAGTTCCCAAAATCCATACTTAGCTAGGCGTTAAACTCTAGGAATAATCTGTTTATAGAAAATAAAGCCATTTCTATTTGAAAACAAATGGAAAAAATAATTATTTTTCCCCAAATGTGTACCCTTTTAATTGATCAAATGCATCCAAGAAATTCTTCTGGCAATTTGAACACTCTGTAGGTGTTGTTGCTGCTCTAAATTTGTCTGCAAGAGGAATTGTAAATGGTATTTACCTTTTAATTAAACAAAGCATCTTGCAAATTAAACACATGTTCTTGCACATCAAAATTTAGTTAACATCCTTTTCATTGTTCATCCTGCTGACACTCTGACAGCATCATGAGTCCACACACAATATAGAATCACGCTGCCTCCCCCTCCCCTGCACTTCGCATTCCTCAGAGTAGATGATATCACATGCTAGAGTACACTCTGTAACTGACTTCTAATAACTGAGCAGCTTTTCCCATTTAATATACTTAATATTGTGTAAAATATGGGGCTGCATTGGTGTGTCCAGAACCTGGAAAGCTTTGGACACTGATCTGACATATGTCTTATAATCTTATACTGGAAATTTGACAGTGAATGACAGAACACCTTAGAGGAATATAAGAAGATGATAAAGGCAGAAGCACCGCACATGAATGCAGAGTCTGGTTTCTAATAGCTACATACTTTTTTACATGCATACCAGTAATTTGACATTTATAATTCACCGTGGAGCTGAATTTCTGTCATTTTCTTACTGTCAAGTTCTCCACATTTTGAAATAAATGTCCCTTCTAATTATTATATGAATTTGAACTCCAACATTCAATTTTTTCCCCTGTCCCTTATAATGGAGTACTACATTTGGCTGAAGTCTGATTTGCAAGACCATTTAGGAAATGCGATCATTCCACATGTATTCCCACAAACTATACAGGGGAACCCCTTGATTGTATTCTGCCTTACTGTGAAAGTACGATTTAAAACTCATCCATCAGTACTATTTCCAAGAAAATAAGGTTATTAATGGCAGAATGAAACTGAGATAATTAGGATATAGCCTTAATGGAACAAAAGTCAAAGAGAGGGTTTTCAATAAAGGAAAATTGTAGTTAACGACTGTCACTCACTTGTACCAATGCTCATTAATCTCTTTTATTTCTGTTTATTTATGGTTTATATAATTGAAATAAAGTCATTTGCTTAGAGTATTGCCAAAGGAGAAATGCATTCTGCTTTGAAAAGAGGCATGTCAAAATAAAGTTAAATAAATTCCAAGGTGAGATGAGATATCCCCTTAGCATTATGGCACCTCCAAGATTTTCCTTTTTTAAAGTTGAGGGATTATTTTTACTGTCAGTATTTAGTTTTAAGGTTCAGGTAAATAGTATGTTGAAGAGATGCTACTTGTGTAAGAAAATGCTTTGAGGCACAGAAATGATTGGTGTGGATGTGAGTGGAGGAGAGAGTGAGTGGCTTCTTAGTGTCATCATAAAAAGCTTCAGCTTCAAGGAATACACTAGCATCTTGCTTTGTCTTAACCAAGCTTTAAAATACAGAAGTAAATAATGAAAGAACAATGTGCAAAAACAGAATTCATGTTTTAAATAGTGCTTATAATAAAGTAATGATGATACAATGCTTATTTGTTGATTAATAAGCCTTCAAACACACATAAACATAAAATATTCTTTTTTGATTTCAAGGAAATGAATAGAATGTAAATGCTGAATACACTCAAATAGGACTTAAAAGAACCAAATTCATTTCCCTAGATTCAGATAAGACCCCAAATTAAGGACTTTGTCGGGGGCGCCTGGATGGCTCAGTCGGTTGAGCTATCGGCTCATGGTTTCGGCTCAGGTCTTGATCTCGGCTCAGGGCTTGATTTCAGGCTTGTGAGGACAATCCTCTACGGCAGGCTCCTAACTCAGCACCCAGTCTGCTTGAGATTCTCTCTCCCCATCTCCCTCCACTTCCACCCCTTCCCCCCACTCGCATGCGCGCGCATGTGTGTATGTGCGTGTGTGTGAATGTACTCTCTCTAAAATAAATAAAATCTTCAATATAAAAAGATTAATGACACAGTTTTAAAATATTATCTACTTTTACACCAGCTCTTCTGTCCCATTGTTTAAACATTTCACAATTTAACTGGATACAATTTTCCAGCTACAAAGAAAATCTATGCCAGCCAACAAGTTTCAGAAATATTGATTGGAACTTTCACTGATGTGTAAAATGTGCCTGACTATAGACGTAGATTTTCTGTCTGAAAAAAAAAAAATTTTTTTTAAGTTTCATATTGATTCTTGTGCCATTTGGTTTTCACTAGGCTTATGAAAGATAAAACATTGATTTAACTCTTCATAGAGCCATTCAATATGTAATAATTTTTACAAGTGATATATAAGTCTTCTTTCTTTTAGACTAATTTTTATACTGTTTTCAATAATGTGCTTCCATCTTATCAATTTCCAAAAAGATAAATGAGTAATTTTTTAAAAATGAGCAGTGCCTTCATGAATGCTGACAACATGGCCAGTGTTTCTTCAGTTCTTGCTAAGTACCAGGTATTGTGCTGGATACATGGCACATCTTGTTGCCTTTTGTAGCAACCCCACGTGGAGCTACTCTGAGGGTATGGAGACTTATCTGATTTATCTGAGGGGATGGAGACTGAATGCCTTGTTGGAGGCCATCCATCTAGTAAAAAGTTGAACCTGGTCTCAAACCCAATTCTGAATTACAAGGCAAGGGCCTTACATGTGTTGCTATGTGGCTACTGCTGAGCACTTACCTTGCACTGGGCACTGTACTTCATAATTCACAGGCTGTGAAGTGTGTCTTCTTTAGCACCAAATCTATATCATAGATCTTAGTGTGATTAAAAAGCTACTTCTGGGGACGCCTGAGTGGCTCATGGGTTAAAACCTCTGCCTTCAGCTCAGGTCATGATCCCAGGATCCTGGGATCAAGCCCTGCATCGGGCTCTCTGCTCTGCAGGGAGCCTGCTTCCCTTTCTCTCTCTCTGCCTGCCTCTCTGCCTACTTGTGATCTCTCTCTGTCAAATAAATAAATAAAATAATAATAAAAAAAAAAAAGGGTACTTCTGGGTTTAGGCTGAGTGTGAAAGTGATAGGGTGGGGTACAGCCTAAACCAAACCTGCAAAGTGGAGTATCTTTGGTGCCTTTTCCTTTCCACTTTCACACTTTCTCCAAGTTTGCTTTTCATTCCTATAGAGAAAACCTTCAGAGGGAGGTACTCCTGCCAAAATTTGAATTTGACGAAGGGCATCTAGAAAACTAAAGAAATTGATTTATTTGTGCATTTACTCATTCATTCATTTTAAAGTATGAAAGGGATGTGAGGACTAGAGAATGTCCTAGAAATCATATAGTTTAAGGGTAGGAAACTGGAGGTCCTCCAAATAGAGTCCCCCACAATGTGATTTCTTTCTAATATAATTTATTTTGCAAAATGAAAAATGGTGGGGTGTAGATTGTCCATACAGCGTGGCCCCTCACCATCATTACCATATCTCATCCTTGTTCCATACATTCTCTTACTTGGTTCCTCAGATCATTTTAAGTTTATGACTGCAGATAGACCTAGAAGTGTGTGTGTGTGTGTGTGTGTGTGTGTGTGTGTGTGTGTGTGTAGGACGAATCCAAGTAAGTTTTATTCTTTTCCCAAGGTCAATGTCATTTTTTTTTCTTTTCAACACATAGGACAGTACTTGTTGCCACATAGGAAGCTTAATATTTATTGAATGAATGAGTGAATGCATGAATGAATGTGATAGAATTGAGACTATAACCCGGGTGTCCACAGTCTTGACCCATTGTCGCATCTTAGCGCTTAATTCTCAGGAGGAATAGTGTAACATCTCTACTTTTGTGTGCAGGAAATTTGGCTCTTTTAGTACATGATTTTTCTTTTTCTGCCTAAATCAAATGAGGCCTACACTAAAAGCAATTCAACCAAAGGATACTCATTCAAAGGTTGGTTTCAAATTGAAATCATGTAAACACAGTGACTGAATGTACGATACTTTCCAGAAGACCCAGAAAATCACATTTACTTCCAATAAAGTCATGATTATTGATGTAGTACACTGTCTTCATCCCTGTGAGTGAAAGGGGCAAAGAAGTATAAGACTAAGTAAGTGCCTTTGCCAGGCTTATCAAGAATGTTTAGAAGCCTGGAGAAACCTTTGAATTGAACTGATTCTACATCCAAACATGCAGAAGAAAAAAAAAAAGAATAACTGAGTCATTTATATATCTCTGTGATAGATAATCTGTACTATACCAACACCTGGCTATTTAGGAAACTGTTTATTCATCATTCATTTGTATATTTAGTGTGAGAGTTTTGGGCTGATTCTTCTATCATTGTTACAGTGTGGCAGCCAACTGACTGCTCTGAAAAAACTTGGGTGTCCATAAGGATAATTGTCTTAAGTAAAAGAAAAGTTACAACTTTTTTTTTGGTAAGATTTTGTTCATTTATTTGACACAGAGAGAGAGAGAGAGGGAGAAGCAGGCTCCTGGCTAAGCAGGAAACCTTATATGGGGCTTGATCCCACAACCCCAGGAGCATGACCTGAACCGAAGGCAGATGCTTAACCAACGGAGCCACCCAGGTGCCCAAAAGTTACAACTTTGAATCAGGAATGAGCTTTTAAAGCAGTAACCATGTGGCCACAAATGTGAGAGTTATACTGGTTAGGTGTATCAAGTGTATGAAATGAAGGCAGGATATGACATCTGATGTTGAACTGAGACCAGGTCCTTATCTTCCATGTAATCACCTGCGTGACCACCATGTTGCCATTACATGCGGCTTCGAAGCCTTCAATGCTCTGTGTCTCCTAAGGACAAATTTTTAAATCTGATCATGTCAGTCAAGGTTCATCATCATGGATGCTCAATAAATATTTTTTACGATGAGGTCCTGGATATTTGCTGCCATACATGGTGTCCTGCACCCACCCACAAATTCTCAAAGGCCTATGAGACTTTATTTTGTTTTTTTCTGACTGTAGAACTTTTCTCTAATACTCAGGAAAGCCCTTCTTGCACTTCAGACATGCCCACAGGCTCACCTCATCTATGAAACCATTCCTATCACTGTTCCTGAGCATTCTCTGCAATGTTTGGGGCAGCCACTATCTTCTCTGTATTATGTTGCACAGCACTTTCTCTGCTGCTATTATGTCGTATATCACACTTTACCTAGTTAATAGCTATTATGCACATGTCTGCATTAACTATATTACAGAACCTTAGGTGCATGACTATGACACCTAGCTTGTAGGTATATATTTGTTCCCTAAAAAATGTATGTTGTATGAAGAAGGGCTTATATATTCTGTAATCACTGATTTCTGTGGTAGATTTTCCTAAGTGTTGTGTCAATCAGTCAGTCAACTACCCACATTGAACTACTTGTGTAGGAAAAAAAAAAAAAAGAAAGAAAGAAAAAAGCTGAGAGGAAGTGGTTGTATCTTTACAGATATGTCCACAGTTGTACTTTTTTTTTTTTTTTTGCTTTTTTTGGGCATGACTATAAATTAGTATGTTTTCTCTTTTTCCTAATGTTTTTTCTTTTTCTTATTTCTTCTTTTAAACAAACTGAAATTTATATAGCAAATATCATTTCCTCTTTCAAGGACATCATATTCAGTTTATTCATGTTGGTGTGGTGAAAACAGTATTTTAGGTTATCTTCTCTGGAAAAAATTTTTTTAAGGTTTTATTTATTTATTTGACAGAGAAAGAGAAAGCTCAAGTAGGGGGAGTGGCAGACAGAGGGAGAGGGAGAGGTAGACTCTGGCTGAGCAAGGAGCCCCATTGGGGCTCGATTCCAGGACCCTGGGATTATGACCCAAGCAGAAAGCAAATGCTTAACCAACTGAGCCACCCAGATGCTCCTTTTCTGGAATTGTTTTAAAAGTCAGTCTCAGTACTTTCTTTTTAAAAAAATTATTAGAGACTGTGTGGCATGCGCAGAGAAGGGAAGGGCACAGGGAGATGGAGGAGAATCCCAAGTAGGTTCTGCTACCAGCACAGAGCCCAACACAGGGCTCAACCCCTTGACCCCAAGACCATGACCTGAGCAGAAATCAACAGTTAGATGCTTAACCGACTAAGCCACTGAGGTGCCCCAGGCTGACTACTTTTTTTTTTGCCAGCAATTGGTTAAAAAAGCAACAGTGTAACAATCCTTAGAAGGATTCTGTACAACCATTAAAATAATATTATGTAGAAAATTAGTAAATTATTTATGTAAAAAATGTGTTCATTACCTTTTCCTTTTTTGTTACTAGTGATTTTTCTCTTTTTTATTTTTTAAAAAATTAGTCCCACAGAGAATTTTAAAGAACATCAGTGGACAACCATATATCCTTCTCCTTGGTTCATCGATTATTAACATTTTATAAACACTCACCTTCATCTGCTTATCTGTTTATTTTTTCTATAGAGAAAGTTATATAGGTGTGTGTGTATTTATATATAGATGTATGTATATGTATCCTAGGCTTAGAGTGTGTTTCTTTACCTTTAAAATGTAAAGTCTAAAAAGTACTAGTTTTATTAGAATTTGTTTTATTTATTTATTTATTTATTAGAATTTGTTTTCATTTGTTTTCCCAGATACAGAGTAAGCCCTTTTAATATGGGAGTCAAGTCTTTTTTTTTTTTTTTCCAGGATTTTTTCCTTGGATTATGTTGTTATATATTATATTCCATTCCTGTCCCCCCAGGGGATCAAATTATTTCTGTTAGATGTCTTATATCTATTTTATATATTAATGATGTTTTCTCTGATTATGTTCTGCTTTATTTTGTTTTTATTGACATAGTTCTGTGCTTGCATTATTTCAATATCCTTTATAATCTATTTTTTGTTGTTGAATCTGTTCTCCCTTGAGCATCTTTAATTAGTCTTTATTTCTAAGACGATGATTTTTATCTTTTCAGAAATACATTTCTTTCGGAGTTTGTCAATTCTCACTTCATCTTTATAATAATTTGTTTCTGATTTGAAGTTTATAAAATATGACTTAAAGTGTTTTTTGTTTTTTGTTTTTTTAAATTTTGTTTATTTATTTGGCAGACAGAGATCACAAGTAGGCAGAGAGGCAGTCAGAGAGAGAGGAGGAAGCAGGCTACCTGCTGAGCAGAGAGCCTGATGCGGGGCTCTATCCCAGGTCTCTGGGATTATGACCTGAGCGGAAGGAAGAGGCTTAACCCACTGAGCCACCCAGGCACCCCATGACTTAAGTTTTAATAAAATATGTAATAAATATGTAAATTCTTATTTAAGGGTATTTAATTCGGTTTCCTTCTGTTTTATTGTAGTTTCGTTAAGGAGAACATAAACCAAAATATTTTCATGTGCATTTTCTATTTTCCTTGTATAATAGTCATGTGTGAATGTTGTTGTTTAACATTACCTTTTTAAAAATTTTAAATATGGGGCGCATGGGTGGCTCAGTGCGTTGGAGCCTCTGCCTTCGGCTCAGGTCATGATCTCAGGGTCCTGGGATCGAGTCCTGCGTCGGGCTTTCTGCTCGGCGGGGAGCCTGCTTCCTCCTCTCTCTCTGCCTGCCTCTTTGCCTACTTGTGATCTTCCTCTGTCAAATAAATAAATAAAATCTTGAAAAAGAATTAAAAAAAAAAACTTAAAAAAAAAACTTTAAAAATTGTAAATGTGTTTGATTTTCTTAGACCAGAAATAAATTTTATTGCAGACAAAGAACATACATTTGGGTGGCTTATTGGATTTCTTCGTTCAAGAGTACTTCCTTCTTTTGATATGGTGATACTAATTTTCTTTATTCTCGGTTTTTTTTTTTTTCCCTCTTGGGGAAGTAGATGATCATGTTTTTTGATTTTGTGACTCTTTTGTTTGTTAGGCTATTAACTTACATTTCTTGCTTCCTTATTTTCTCTCACCTCCTACCCTCCAACCATTTTCTTGCCAGAAATGGTGCTTTCCCAAGGGTACTACTCTCGTATTAGGCACTTTACATCTTTCCTTTTGGTTTCCCAGTGGGTGGTACTCTGATGCAGCAGATCTCAGATTTGTTTTTATAGTTCCTCATTTCCAGGTTAGACATTCTCTTTCTGGGGTTGTTTTATCTGTATTCCACATCTGAAAGCTCATGCATCTTTCTTTGTTGTCGTCTATACGGCCTGTGCTTGAGGTGGGCTCAGAAGCTGCCTCTGCTAGATTTGGGTATTTATTTCTGTACCAACACAGAATTTAAAATGTGTCATGTTCCTTGTATCCTAGTTATTCTATAGGCCTGAGTTTTGAATGGTTTAACTTATTCTCTTTGTTGGCATGTTTGGGCATTTGGACATAGTGTGAAAAATTGAAGACTTACATGGCTGCATTATCATATAGGAATCAGAATTCTTCTTGTGCTCTTGTGATAAATTTGGCTTTTTTTTTTTTTTGAATGCATCAGGAATTATTACTGGAAGCTTTCTTAAAGAGGAGATAAAGAGCAACTTGTCACAGATTGCTTGACTGATCTCAGTCCCCTGAATTACACATGTGATGTTTTTAAATTATAAAAGAAAGCAACAGAACAGTATGCATAGTAAGGTACTATCTTTATTAAGTATATATATGCATATATATATACATATATATATAAACAGACAATTATCTAGAAGCTTGGATACATTAATTTACTTACTGTGGTTGTAACTGGGTGGTAGGATCTTACGTTTTCTATAACAAACAATAGATTAATTAATCACATGTGCAAAAATAGAAAAAGGCATTTCTATTTTAGGAAAAACAAAAGTTGTCACAAGTCAATTAAATTCAGCAAAGGCTTTTTGAAAAATGCATTTCCATCATAGCAAAAAAATTAGATATTATATTCTATTTTAAATTCATGTAGAATATGTTAACTAAATGAATTATAATTATAATTGCATGGATTATATAGGCATACATATACACACATATTTGTATATACATTAAAGAATATTTGAGTAAAAGGTAGTCCTATCACAGTTGATGAGATGGGCAAACAATAGTGATAGGCACAGGAAATGAGTCCTAGGCAAGGGCACCTGGACTGAGAGCCACTTATGGGACTTTACCTCCTGGCAGAGCAGGCAGCCAGATCAGTCCTGACTGAGCCATAAAGGGCGTACTTCACAAACATTCCCAAAGGATCAGTGACCCTCTTCTATTCCTGAACAGTTCTGATCAAAGCAAAGGAATGGAATATTGAAGGAAGAGAATAAAACTCTGTTGAAGGTAGACAGTTACACATTGCAAAATATTTGTGCAATGTTAACAAAATGTTTAAAATGTTTGGGTAATTACTACAAACTAGTGACAAGGAGTATGACCTTGTTTTCCCTCAAAAGACAATAGTGGAAGTAGATTGAAAGTCACTAAGAAAGACAGTATATTATCCAGGTGATAACAGCCTTTATTCGCTGGTGCTTTAGTTCTGAAGTTACATAGTTCAAAAAGAAAGAGTTAAAAAGAAAATCAGCTAATTCACAATGAAATTAAAATATCAACCATTAGAGAATTTGATAATTTGTAAGATTGTAGATTTGTGTTTATTCATCCCATTTCAAAGCTACGTATTTCCTCTTAAATGGAAAAACCTAATGTTTTATTTTGAACTGAATGTTTAATTTGTTTTATTTTGAGCTTTCTCGTGACAATATCATAATCATTCTCTCCCCTGCCCGTTTTCTCTCCCATCCCTCCTCTTTCCCTCTGCCATTATTCAGAATTAATCAGTGCTGTTCAATATGCATTTCTTATTCTCCTTCAGGGCACATGGAGTTAGTCATGACTGTGTTATCTTTGTTGATTCCAGCTCAGGTCATGATCTTGGGGTTGTGAGATTGAGCCTCATGTTGAGTTCTGAGCTCAGCACAGAGTCTGCTTGAGATTCATGAAATTCTCTCTCTCTCTTTCTCCCTCCCCTGTCTCACACACACACTCTCTCTAAATAAATAAATAAGTAAATAAAATCTTGAAAACCTAAAATCTTAAAAGAAAGGAGGAAGGGACAGAAAGGAAGGGAAGGAAGGAAGGAGGAAAGGAAGGAAGAAAGAAAGAAAATGGGAGCAAAAGTGTGCTGTCCTCCATGGAAGGTTTTTTTTTTTTTTTTTTTTAGATTTTTATTTATTTGACAGAGAGAGAGATCACAAGCAAGCAAAGAGGCAGGCAGAGAGAGAGGGGGAAGCAGGCTCCCCGCTGAGCAGAGAAGCCGATGTGGGGCTTGATCCCAGGACCCTGAGATCATGACCTGAGCCGAAGGCAGAGGCTTAACACACTGAGCCACCCAGGCGTCCCCCTCCATGGAAGTTTTAAGAGCAGTGTACCACAGAGTGCAATGCACCACACTTTTTGCCTGGGAAGCTTCTCTGTTCCACTTGGGTCCTGCAGTGAGGGAGAAGAGTAAGGCCCTCAGCTTTCCGCTACCACCACTCCCCTATAGACAGACAACATGTAAAAATTCATGAGAAATTAATGAGATCTTGTGTTTGTTTTGTTTTTAACTCCATGATTATCTCACCTATCAAATAAACGTATGGACAAAGGAAAAGTAAAATTACATTCTCCATGCAAGTTTAGCATTTTGGAGTGGGGAGGAATTTTACCTCATGGTCAATTGTATTATGACTTAATATTTCATACTGTATGTACATATAATTATATATACATAATCATTTGTTATGTTCTAATTTAATTTAGTTTAATAACATTTTATTTCTTTAAACACTTCAAATTAACTCATTCTTACTTGAGGATCTTCGCAAGACCAATTCCTTTCACAGGGTTTCCTTGCATATTTGTATGGTTGGCTCCTGCGCATCCCCCAGACTACTGCTAGTCTGATAAGTCCCCCTGGAGCCCTTCCTGGCCATCCTCTCTAAGTAGATTTGGGCCTGTTACCTTTTATTGCAGCACCTTGTCTACATTTTCTGAGCTTGCAAGTAGATATTTATCTGTTATCTTTTTATTGTTTGGCTCACCGTCTAGCCTGCCAGCTCCATGAGTCTCTGTCTGTCCTCTGCACCACTGCATAACCTGTAAAGGGCAAAATGACAGCTTCAAAGTAGACAATTCATATGCATTGATTACACAAATGACAGGATTACTGTAATAGGTATATATGGGATAAAAGTAACTTTAGTTATATAATATTTTATATAGTCATGAATTATGTTACTTTTTCCCCTATACCTCAGTTCTTTTAAGCCCCTGGTAGAAAAGTTTGGAAATAGAGGCCGTTCAGAGGTTTTGTGTTTTATTTAAAAGGAGTTGATCATTATTATCATCATCATCATCAATATTATTATTACTATTTACTTTTTTGAGGGTCTATCAATTTCCAATTACTAAAGTTGAGAAGTATGTATGATGGTACTAGGAAAGCCAATACATTGTCTCATCTTTTTTTTTTTTTTTTTTAAGATTTATTTATTTATTTGAGAGAGATAGTGTTTACATGCATGTGCGTGAGCCGGGCCCTGGGTGGGGGACGGAACAGAGGGAGAGGGAGAATCCCAAGCAGACTCCCTGCTGAACATGGAGGCCGAAGCTGGGCTCAGTCCCATGACCCTGAGATTCTGACCTGAGCCAAAATCAAGAGCTGGCCACTTAACCAACTGAGCCCCCCAGGCACCCCAACCATAAATGATGTAAGCATTAAAAATGTCTGTTTAATAGTAATATGTTTTAGTAAAAAAATTCTATGCACATATAGTATCTAAATATATGGTTTGAACAGTTTCTGGAGTATTTTGTTTTTAGAAAAAAAAGATTTTTTAAAATTAAAATTGTTATTTTAGAACGTTCAATCAACTTGACTCTACCAGACCAACACCAACCCTGATCTTTGGAGTTTACAATTTATATTAATGCTTTTTGTTAAGAATCATAAAAACATCTAGTCACATGTTTTTGGAGCATAGCTAATGTGAATATAAATACTTTATGTAACAACATTTTCAGAGAAGTTAAAATTTCAGTGATTCCATATTATCAAAATCATAAGATTAAAATATGGCTAAACAAAAATTTCAGGAGCAACTAGGACATTAAATTTGAAGTTAAAATATTTGGGGAGAATCAGTTTTTTGCATATAATCAAAATAATAATAATTGCAAGGATCTATGAATCAGACTCAGAAATTGTTTTAAGAAACCTTTAAGGATTCAGAAATACCAGTGTATACACACACACACATACACGCACACACGCACCATTTTATGTAGTTTTAAGCACAAACTACTTTACTATAGAAAATAAGTAGATCACAGTTTTGGGAGGGTTGTAAAAATAGTCTCAAGTCTAAGCTTTCAGAAATGACATAATACCACAGCAGAACCAAAAGGACTGTTCTGTCTGCCGTCATCAGGAAACTGCAGATTAGAAGGCTTTCCTCATGACTGCTGGTTGTAGCATCTTCTCCTACCACCCTGATCAACACCCACAACCTGAATGGGTGCCTCGTACCATGCCTCTCTCTTGCTCTCTGTATAACTCCATCAGATCAAAGAGGAATCCACATCATGTGTGAGGCCCCAACTACAAGTGGGTCTAGAACAGGTTGTTTTTAGATTTTGAACCTCTGCTGCGGAAGCAAGTAGGTGTTGAGAGAGCCTCTACAACCCTTATAACATCAAACAAAATTAGAATTATACTATAGAGATGGTTTCATATCTTTCATATTCCAATTTAAATTACATCACTTATTTCTCACATAGTTAAATACGTTATAAAATCACATTTTTTGGAGGGCATGGTTTATTGAATTTATTTACTGAAATTTATTGAAATATTTAAATTATTTTGGTTAATTAATGAACTAAATTTCATAAATTGTTAGAACCATAGAGTACCTAGCCCATCTGAAGCACTTAGTACATATTTGTTGAAAGAATAAATAAAATTAGAGGACCCAGGTTGATAGCAATACCATCTTAAATGCTTGATACTTGAAATCATCATCATTCCTACCCATGGGATGGAGGGAAGAACCCAGAGGTGTGTTATGGGCCGGGCTTGGAAGTGGTGTAACTTATACAGAGCAATAACTTTTGCTCACATTCTGTCAGAGAGGAAAAGTCATGAAGCTCCATCTAAAGGCGAGAAAGAAGAGAGGGTAGGAAATGAGTATAGCTGGACCTACCTATGATACTACTGGGGTGAAATTGTGGAGAACAGTCTTCACCACAGCATGAGAAGGAATTAAAGCCAATTTTTCTACCTGTCTGTAAAACCCTTTGTGCTTTGATTATTCATTGGTTAACATTATCTTTGAAACTGCTAATTGTTCACTATGTATACTGTTATTTTCTAATTTACCCCTAACAAGGTATTTTCTCTAGAAGGAATGAATAAACATTAAGTGGAGACATGATGCATTTCAAATATTTTTATTAGAGGAGTTGACTGTATAGCATAACTAAACAGAATCTTTTTCAAACATCATGATGCATGGTTTCTAGCCAATGTACAACTCTGTTGAGACAACTGAAATAGTTCTGCAAGCTTCCAGATCTTCCTCATTGTCTGTAGTATATAAAATGAGAGTTGAAATTTTCTTTTTTATTTTTTTAAAGATTTTATTTATTTATTTGAGAGAGAGAGTACATAAGTGGGTAAGAGGGGCAAAAGGAGAGGGAGAAGCAGGCTCCACACTGAGCAAGGACCCTGATGCAGGGCTTGATCCCAGGACCCTGAGATCATAACCTGAGCCCAAAGGCAGATGCTTAACTAACTGAGCCACCCAGGCACCCCTAAAATTTTTCTTTCTAAATTTCCCATAAGGAGTCTGCTAAAATACAACCGAATGGTTTATCTAATCTAGATTTTGTCACCAACTGTTAGGGATGTGCCCTACCACACAATCGCTTTTCCAGTTCTTCATAAGATATAGGGAGTGCTCCTTCCCCTTTCTGTCACAGTCTGTACCTTCCTTCTGTCATTAGGAAGATTGTTAGGTCCTGTTTAGTTCATCCCTAACTACACTATTGCTCAGCAAATTACTACTGTTTCTATGCCTCTGATATACAACCAAACATAAGACAAGGTAGGTCAGCTTGACAAATGCTGACTTTGACTAGAGTGAATTTATGTCTACTGCGTTGGTGAGAAAGATTATTACTTATACTTACCATCATCATTAATTTTCTTCCTAAATTTCTAAATGATAACAAATCAGTTAAAATGTGCAGCTACTCTCAAGTGAGAACTCAGCCTTGGGGTTATTATACAGCAGAAGGGATAGACTTTTCAAATTATTTTTGTGAATAACAACATGTCTTAAAGAGATAAAAATGTGTATGAAATCCACAGAGACAGGTTAATATGAGACTCATTTTAGCAAATTATCATCCAGTTTAGATATTTGTTATAATTTTTGATTTAACAACTAAATTCCTTTAACCAAATAATCTAATGGATTAATTTGTGGCCAGTATGCCATAGAGTATAGTTTTTTTGAAGATTAGAGTAGTATTTATGTTTATTATTATTTTTTTTAGGTAATTGATCTAACCAAATTTAGGTTCTTTTCCTAAAAAGGATAGAGGCAGATCTTCCTTATTCCCATTATCAGTAGCTTTAGGAAGATCCTGATTTTACACAATTTGAGAAAAAAATGAATAGAAAGAAAAAGCATAGCAGTTATAACAAGTAATTTTATTGTATGTCTACTCTGTGCCAAGTACGATACCAAATCTTTATTCATTGAACAGATATTTTCTGAGTGTCCAACAGGCATTGAAGACACAGCGGTCTAGAATTTATATCTTAGCTGGTAGAGACAGATAATATCTAAGAATGATAAATAAGTAGATTATGTAGCATGTTCCAGTGTGGCAAGTACTATGAAGGAAGTTAGAAGAGAGGAAGGTGTGCTAGAATGGGGCTGCACTTTTTTAATTGAATAGTCAGCATAGTGTTGACCGTATAGGTAAATGAAGAACACCACGGATTTGCAAGCTCACTCTCCCTTTCCTGGCTTCTCCATTCCCGGGCCAGCCTGGGCTCCATATCACTGGCCTGCTTGCCTTTTGAGTTTGTCTTCACTGTCTTCCTTCTAGTTAGACTGAGCCCCTTCTCAGGATGAGTAAAGTCTTTCCATCTGGACCACAGTGTACCTTTCCAGCTCAGACTAAAGCTACTCTTAATCAGCTAAGTCCTAGTTCAACCAGAGTTTGTTAGTGAAATTCCCTTACAGTTTTTTTTTTTTTTTTTTCTCTTTTCAAACATATAGCTGAGAGGCCAAATTGTCTGAACCTCTTAGCTTCTCTAAAGCTATCTCTTTACTTCTTCAGGTCAATGCTATTTAAAATGAAGTGGGGTTGTTGACTATTATTATGTCATAGAGTATGATGCCTGCTTATTATAACATTTATACATGTAAAAATCCAAAGAAATAGATAGTTTTATTCCCATTCACAATTGAGAGAAAAAAGTCTTAGTGAGAAACTGATTTGGGTCTCAAACCCACACCAGAATTATTTTATTTTATTTATTTGAGAGAGAGACAGAGACAGGTGTGGGAAGGGGCAAAGGGAGAGGGAGAAGCAAACTCCTCGTGGAGCAGGAGACCAGTGCTGGGCTCAATCCCAGGACCCTGAGATCATGACCTGAGCCAAGGCAGAGGTTTAGCCCGCTGAGCCACCCAGGCACCGCCCCCAACCCCCCATAGAGAGTTGCTTCCTTTATCCAATCTTCTTACCCCAATTCCTCAAACCTCCATTTTACCTCTGCCACTTTTTGAGAAAATACAGAAATCAGATATTTGTAGGGTTTGTATTATTTGAAACTGTTTAGTTCAGCATTAGATTTGATTTTCAGAATAAAATACACTTGAATGTAGAATTACAATTTTAAAAGAAATAGGAAAGTATATGCATTATACTGGCATTTTCTGATTTTACCTTCTCAATAATCCTGTAGTGTTGGTATTATTATTATCTCTCTTTTACAGGGAAGCAAAGTGAGGTTTGGGAAGGTTACATAAAATGCCCAGGGTGACGTGTCTATAAGTGATGGCACTTAAGATGATAAGAACAAGTAATAGTTCAACTAATTTTTTTTAACAAAAGCATTAACCAAAATACCTCCCCAAATTGATTGTGGAGGAAAATGTTACTACTTAGATTTTGATAAAACATAATGATTAAGACTGAAGAGAAAATCTAAATAAAAATCAAATGGGAAATCTATATATGACTTACATTTAAAAAAACATGGAAAATAAATAAGCTTTTAGTGTTTCAAATGAAATGGAATTTTAAAAGTAGCAGTCCTTAAAAATGAAAAAGACAAAAGACAACAATCCTACAACCATAGGTATTAACATGCCCCTAATATCTCATGTTTTTTCCTTTACACTTAAATATTATTTTTGGCACACACACACACAGATATCATACAACAAAAAAGAAACTGATTTTAATTTAAAATAAACTGAAAATATAAAATGTGCCCTTACATAATGAAAAATGAAATGTTCTAAAAACTCTTTTAATATTTTAAAAATGTAGTCTGAGCATGAATGTTGCTTTAAGAAAGGTACTCATATTACAAAAATAGAACTTGTGCCCGTGATGTTGCAGTTGCCATGGTTACTACAAATTTGTTACTTAATAGCAGAGCAAATAGATTCATAAACATGCTAATTATATCTGATACATTTTTCAGACTGTTTTATATGAATATGCATATAGTTTGCATGAAAATGAATGCCCCTATCCAATAATTTTGCAAGTTTGGGAAGGTTTTTCTGTGTAAGTTTGGGAAGATTTCTCTATGATGTAGTATATGAGCATCTTGACATAGGTAAAAAGAGAAAATTTTTCAGGCAAATGATTTTATGATTCCTGGGGTAGGCAACTATTATTTTTAAGGTAAATGATATAACAGTTTCCAAATGCTAAATATTTTACTATCCAGTCAGGCCTTAGAATGGTTAGTTTTGGATTTATAATAAAGCGCTTTTTAAAAATTCTGTCTTTCCGTTTAAAGAAAATTATTAAGAAAGAAGCAGGTATGACAAAGGAATCAATATAGTCTTGAGTTTTTTACATGGATCAGTGGTCTATAAAATTTACATATGAAGATAGACAAAGATTTTACAACTACAGTGTTTTCCTTTCTATAGCTTAAGTATTTGCTAACACTGAATGCACACTGAACATTACAAAAAACTCAAGGGCCCTGCTCTATCTTTCTCTAAAAGGCAAAACCATCAACATAATGAGAAGGGAGGAAAAGTCTTCTGCAGTTACAAAATCACAAGAAAGGGGAAAATTTGGCCCAGATTAGCTATTGAGCGAGCACTGTTATAACTCAAAATAGATGTAGGAGAGAGGCTGTGACCCTTCCTGAGAAAGAGGATTTGCTTGGGAGATTTGTGACTTTTTTCAGAGCCTAGTATAGCTCTTTGATGAAAGAGTGGGAATATATGTGTCTCCAGAGAGTTACATCAGGAGGGGGTCTTTGCCCTAATCTTGTGATCGAAGATGTTACCATTCTTATAGCCCCATTTAAAACAATGCCCCACTTACTCTTTTATTGACACTGATTTTTCTTTATTGATGAAGTTCTAGGTCAGAGTACTAGCTAGGTGCTCAGAAACCAAGTGTTATTTAGCAGCATGTTTTGTATTAACAATCAGCCACTTATCTGTTTATGCTACCTTTTTACTTTTCACAACCAAAGCACAAATAAGTTGGTTGCTGTATTTCAGATGTTTGAGCATGTCAGGGATATTGACTGAAAAATCTGCTCTGCAGCTCACTGTCACCTAGTGATTGATATCAGCTGTAACAAGATAAAATGTTATGGCATCATAATTCTGTTTGATGCAAGGTAATCTTTGATCTTTTACTATCAACAGAAGATTATAATATATACTTAGTGTGATAAATATTACCCTTTCACTATGTCAGAGAAAGAGCAAGTTAAATTGGTAATGGTTCCAATAGCTAACATCTTATTTGCAATTTTTATTTGAGATGCCTTATAAACAGAAAGACTAGACTCCTAAAATGTATTGTTATGTTATTACAACTTATATTTGTTAATAATTAATAATTTTCTCTTTTTCTGAAAGGTGCAGTTTAAAAATTGCTAAATGCATAGCCTTGAGGTAAATTTTTATTGGAGGGCATCATGGTACCAAGGTGCCAATAGTGGCATTAATTTAGCAAAAGATATGTAAATTAAAAAAAGAATTGAGGATTTGGTATGTGAAATACTCTAAATAGTAGGAAAAATTGTTTTCCCTTTCCTTTGAAATATAAAGTCTAAATTCCATAGCACATAACAAATGCTTGGTAGATGTTAGCTCTTAAAATTTTAATTTTTATCACCATTAATTACAGTTCTTAGCATATACTGGGATCTTACAGTTTACCTCTAATGTCCCTTGTCTACCTTAACAAATTCTTCTCATCTTTCAAGATACAGCTCATATACTGCTCACTTTGAGGGCTGTTCCAGTGTGTCTTTCTCTGCCCCTGGAAAATATAGTAGTTCTTCCTATCTGCTCTGTTAGCATCTTGGCCATATTTTCATTATTACTGTATTTCTTTGCCTTGAGATGACTTACTGCTCGTGTGCATTCATTTGAGTGTGAGCTCCTTGAGCTGGGAATCAGATCTTGACCAACTCTGCTTTCCTTGTGCGCTAGGTGTTCAGTAAATGTTTATTACTCAACACATGAGTAAGGCGAATTACTCAACACATGAATAAGAAGGCCACATGGTACAAGAAGCAAAAGGGCAGAGAAATGAAAATGAGAAAAAAATCAATTAACAAACGAAAATGGTCATAAAAATGAAAACACAAAGTCTACTTCTGGTATTACTCATTTCTATTCCAAACCTTATAGCTTTATAGATATACAGCAGATTTTCAGGCTTTGCCTTGGTTTGAGAACTATCTAGGCCCCTTACTTTTCCTTTGCTTTGGATATTAACAATAGACCATTTGTAAAAAAACCTTTCCACTAAATCCTCTCATTTGATCTTTACAATATCCTTATGAAGTAGTCAGGTCAGGTATCATCATTGCTTTTTTATAGAGCAGGAAACTGCAGCTCAGAGAGGTTAATTGTTTGTCCAGGGTCACACAGCTAAGAGAGAGATTTGAGACTCAACTCTGGATATGTGACTCCAGATAAAGGGCACTTTCACTGATGCCATGGCCTTTTCTGAAACTAATTACAAATGTTTTGTCTGGGAAATATTTACATTAAAAGATGTGGCTAACATTTAGCCACCTATTAAACAAGTAGATTTAATGATGTCTACAATTGAACTGAATTTTGGATAAGACACAAAGTGTCATTTTTAGTTCTTGCTACCTAAAATAATATGAGAACATAAGGAAATGGGAACTATGAAAACTTGCTATGGTATTTTCAGTCTAATATTTCTGTATTTCTGAGATTCCTTTACTGAACAATTTATTGCCATGGCTAAGGATTGTTTAAAATAATTTTGCTTTGGGGCGCCTGGGTGGCTCAGTGGGTTAAGCCTCTGCCTTCAGCTCGGGTCATGATCTCAGGGTCCTGGGATCGAGTCCTGCATCGGGCTCTCTGCTCAACAGGGAGCCTGCTTCCCTTCCTCTCTCTCTGCCTGCCTCTCTGCCTACTTGTGATCTCTGTCTGTCAAATAAATAAATAAAATCTTTAAAAAAAAATAATTTTGCTTTGAAATAGGGAGAAGTTTAAAAGGTTCTGTACATTCATGTTTAGTTTAAGTTTTGTACAAACAGGCCAGTGCTATTCACCTGGTCATATTGCATTTATTCAGTTTGTACAGGAGAACTATCTCAACGACTTTTGGCAGAATCATTGTTCTCAGAGAGAGAACAGATGCCATCTTCCTTTAGCAGATGAGAATCTGAGCTTTCTAGATAGTTGTGAGCAAAAATCCGAAATCAAAGCTTCAGTTCATTTGGATCTACAACTGCTGTCAGCTACAGTAACTTAGAAGCATCAACTTTATAGCTGAGGTGACTTAAAAGATTGTTCAATGCGATCTCTGTTTGCGCAAGGGGAAATTGTGGTCTGAAGAGGTGAAAAGGTTCATCCAATTTCCCATGGCTAATCTATGGTGCAATCAGGACTTAAACCCAGATTACCTTCTTTCTTTTCAATATTCTTTGCTGTACAATATGCTGACTCCTTCTTCATGGGTATATTAGCTATCTAATGCTGTATAACAAAGTATTTCATATGGTGGTGGCTTGGGGAAGAAGCCATGGCTACTGCGTTAGAGCTATGCTAGTGATATTGTCACAATGATAAATTTGATACTGCTAAGAAACAGCCTCTTAACATTGTGTATAAAGACTAAGTCACCAAGTGATTGAGATCTATATCTATGTCTTTATCTATATATTTATACAACAGTGATATAAGTAAAATGTATGGTCGTTCAGTTTCAATTTCTGTTTCTCCAAGGGAATGATTGAACACCAGTTAGCTGGAACTACATGTTTATTCAAGCATAAAATACCCCAAATCCCAAGAAGAAAACCAATTTTAGAGACAGGGACCATGGATTTTCCCACACTACCTGTGGCATTTTGCTCCCTCCTGACAAAGCAGATATTGAGGATTAAAGGAGCCAAAGGTGTATCTTCTTTAGCTTCTATTTCATGGCTTTCACAAATGAAAGTGAAGACGTAGGCTGGAACTTAATGAAGCCAGGTATTTATGCAAGAGTTTTGGATTTTTTGCATCTTGTTTCTGAAGAAACATCTCCAGGAGAAGTAGGTTCAGGAAGCAAAATGAAACATGAAGTTATGGCAACAATAAGAAATTGTTAGAGATTAGAATATGGTCAGCTCTGTGAGAAGGAGAAGTGATGATCTCTGGAGGACCCGAGGAGGCTGCTGTATAGCTGATGTGCCAAGGTTCTTTACTAGCTGCCCTGGTCCAAAATTACTCTGAGAAATGGAATTCAAAACATGCTCAGCAGAAGTAGAAGATGTAAACAAGTTACAGATGATAAACCAGAACAATAGAAGGCAACAGATTTTGCTATTTATAGTCTGGTTTTCTGTGGGCCCCAAGGTCTCAATTTTTAATAATATATTTACTGTTTAATATCTTTAATCTTACATTCTAAGCTTCTGAAGAACTTTTTTGAGAGTTAATAAAATGTGTCTCTTTTTTCCTCCTGAAAAACAAAACCAGACCAAAAACCTTAGTAGCTTAAAATAATCATTTTATTTGCTCTTATTTCTCTTGATCAGAAATTTTATTTGGAATCAGCTGGGTGGCTTTTCTGGGGGGTCTCATTTGAGGTCACTCATGTGAATACAATAAGATGGAGGCTTAATGGTCTAAGTGAACCAAGATGGTCTCCTTCACACCTGCTGTGGCTGACAAGGCTCTTCTCTCTCTGTCGTCTATAATTTTCAAGAAGGCTAGCTTAGGCTTCTTTAGTAAACATGGTGTCATTTGGTTTCCAAGGAGGTGACAATGGAAGCTTCAAGTTCTCTTGAAACATAGACTTGGAACTTCCCTAGCATAATGCCCACCACATTTTATTGGTCAGGGTGAGTCACAAGGCCCATCCATTTATAACCAGGCAGAGAAATCGACTGTACCTTTTGCTTAAAGGAACAGCAAAGTCCTATTTCAAAGAGGCACGCACCCAAAGATGACAAGCATTGATCCCCACCCCCAACTGCACTTTTTTTGTGACCTGTGTTAGCATATATGCCAAAAGTTCTTACCATTCTCTTGCATCTGTATTTAATACGAAATGATACTTTAAGGTGTAGAGAATTTAGTTTCTGTAACTCCTATGGTCACATACCATAAGACAGCCCTTTTCTGACTAAAAATGATAGTGACATTAGTATTTCAAAGTGTTTTTTCCCCTTACTACAAGTCAGTGGGGTAGGTTGACAATTTTATAAATATGTATTTCTCAGTTCTTTCAGGAAGAGGTTGAGGGCAAAATTGGTTCTCTAGTGAGTGTCTGTATTTTGGTTTCTGTTAAATGATGATCTATAATTGATTTGTGTGCCAACTACAACTGCCTCAGACTGTTTTCAGCTATTTTGCTCTCAATTCAATATGTGGCATTATTCACAAAGAACATTACCGGCCTTCTCCCAGATAATCAATCATAAACTAAAGAGAAAAAGACTGTTTTTAATGTAATATTTAGAAAAGAGGAAGTGACTAAATAATGTGTGCTTTGAGGGGGGTGGTGGAGAATAATCTCAGTAACTGTAGGGTTGTTTTTTAATAGGTCCAAACTTCTAAAATTTCCCTTGTTATTTAATCTTATGCTGTTAGAGATGCCAGGGCAGAAAACAATGTAGGTGGTTAGGGAAAAATATTTAAGCCTAATGTGGTTATGTGCTTAATAGACAAAAATGTTATTTAATCCTACAACAGTTCTTTTAAATAGTACTATATGCCCATTTTACAAATCAGAAAACTGAGGATTAAGGTTAGTAATTTATCCAAATTCATGCAGACAGAAAATAACAGAGGTGGGATAAGAATACAGAAAAGCTTGACTTCAGATTCTTATCCTTTTCTTCTTTTATATACAGTCTTTTGATTTGGGGATATTAACATTATTATCCCTAATTTTGTAGTGTCATAAATAAAGGATCATAAGTAAATGAGCACAATAAGCTATAATTGTTAAATATAAAGAAAACAGGACACATTGTAATTGGTAATTGTGCTACTAGAAACATTTATCAGTGAGTATTGTCTAAAGAGGCCATGAAATATCTTGTCCCTCCTTTCAGGGTGAATACATTTTGACCGATTTATTTCACTGTTTTAGAGTAATTTCTGAGAGGGATGTGGTAATGAACATTAACAGATTATAGTTTTGTTATAGTAAATTTTTAATTTGGTCTTAAAAATATTAATTTGGAAGGCCTACATTCCATGGTGAAGAAACCACCTAAACTCAGTAAGAAGCAAATCTAAGATGTGTATTTTTTTACATTACAGCTCTGAAATTAGAATTGGTCTTAAAGCCAATAAGAAAGCATTCTGTCATATTTAATTATTTGATAGTCCTCGGTTCACAATAATAAAGATGATAACAAACTTCATCGGGGGTATCCCTGTCTTCTCTCTGCTATGGATGGAGTGACTGAAGCACAAAAACTGCAGTAGCTTTTCCAGTGCCTCATAGGTACACAGTGGTAGAACGAGGATTTGGATCAAGGAAGTTGAGCAGCAAAAAAGGCTGAGACAGCAAAACTAAGCCTGACTTTGGAGTATAAAATATAAAAAGCATAGAAACTTGAAGAATGGGAAACTCATTCTGAATGATGTGTCATTGAAGAAAATTTTCCATACCCTATTCATTATCCTAACTTTTATTTTTTTGCCTCATTCACTCAGTGACATCATTGGCCCTCTCCTTTCTTCTTCATTCCTTCCTCTGATTTCCACTGTCCACTCCCACCATTCAAGCTTATTTTTCCTGATCCCAAGCTTCAACCAGTCTCTAATCAAATCCTATACTCCCTTCCCCTGTTATAGTCCTTTTTCTTTGACTAGCAAGTCCAACAATGAATGAGCTCATCTATGTACTTTCTCAAACACAGAAAACCACACAACTGGGCAGATTCATGGTCACCAATCTGAATTGAGAGAGGTGTATACCCTTTTCCTTTTTCAGCATTCTCTCCCCTTGTTCGCACCAACTCTTTCAAATGTCTTCTACCTGCTTCCGGTCTTCCTTCTCATTATTTCTATCCTTAAAATTTACTCTAAAATTTCTAATTTTTATCTCAAGTTATAAGTCATCCAAAATGCTAAACCATCATTATAATAACATTGTTGAAATATATAACATTCATTTGTTTTAATGGACTCCAGAATAAAAATTAGAGGCAGTGGAGAAAGCTAATTGCAAGAGTCAGGCTTAGAACAGTTTCCTGACTGCCAAAAATGATCTCTATTTCCTTGTTATCTCAAAAAGGATTGTATGTACACATACACACATGCACACACACACACATAACTGCATGTACATTTGGCATTTTTTAAATCTTTTTGTGAGCAGGTAATATATTCACAAGAAATAAAAATCACTACTACTTCTTCATCCGCCCCTTTCCCTCCTATCCACTCTAAGTGGGCACACTTCGAGTGTTTCTCTATGAAATTTATACATGAATAAAAACAAATATTTTAATCCATCTTTTTTTTACAGAAGGTAACATTATGTATGTATATATACATATATGTTTGTGCATATGTATATGTATATAGATACACACATGTGTAATATTTTTGGAAAGAGGGCTCTCTTGGGAAAAACATATACATGTATGTATACATGTGTGCATGTTCTGCACATTGAGTTTTTGATTTAAGATATATTTTGGAATTCTTACCATGTCTCTGTACAGACTCTCAACCTTTCTGTTTGTTCATTTGCTTTTTGTAGCTGCAGAGCGTGCTGTTGTATATATGTACCATAGTTTGTTTAGCTGTTTTCTGTAGAACAACTCTTAGTTCGTATCCGACTTTTGGCTATTACAAGCAATGCTGCAATAACATCCTAGTATATTTGTCATTTTGTTCATGTGAAAGGATATCTGAATCTGTTTCCAAGTGAGTTAAAGAGTACAAAGCATTAGTGATTTTGGTGGATATTGCCAGGATACCCTCCAGAGGGCACGTACTACTTAATATTCTCACTGGCAGTTTATGAGAGTGCTTATTTTTCCATAGCTTTGACCACAGAGTGTATTATTACACTTTTGCATTTTTGTTAGTATGATAGGTAAGAAATGACAGGTAAGACATTTTCATATACTTAAGAATTTGCTTTCCGATTATTGAAAACTATCTATTCAAATCCTTTGCCTAATTTCCTGCCCAATCGCTGATCCTTCTCCGTATCTTGAAGGTATTTATTTATTAAGGGGATTAATCCTTTGTTTCTGACACCAGGTGACATTTCTCTCTCGACTTTATCCTTTGTGTTTAAAATTATTTCTGGAGCGTTTTTTATATAACTTATTAATTTTTATTCTTGGTTTGTGGATTTTTGAGTCGGAATTAGAACTTACATCAAGCTTATAAAGAAATTTGTCTACATTTTCTTCTAATACTTCTGTGATGTTACTTTTACATTTGTATCTTTGATCCATTTGGAATTTATCTGGTAAGGATCAACATTTGTGTTTTGATGCTTATCCACTTGTTATAGTATCATTTAAAATATTTCATCTTTAAGTCACTGATTTGAGATACCATCTTATAGTATAGTAATTTGGCATTTCTATTTGGATTTTTTTTTTGGTACCTTGTTGTTGTTATTGTTGTTGGTTCATTCATCTGTATGTTTATTCATGTGCCTGTACTTTACTGTTTTAGTTTTGTTAGAACTGTGCTATCCAGTTGGGTATGCTGACCACATGTGGCTCTTGAACCATTGAAATGTGGCTAGTGTGAAATGACACATGCTATAATTGAAAAATAGACACTGGATTTTAAAGAGTTAGTTTACGTAATTTGAAATATTCCTTTAATAATTTTTTATTAATTACACATTGAAAATATAATGTTTGGATATATTTACTTCAATATTTTTAAAATTAATTTTTCCTACTTCTTTTAACTCTTTAAAATTATGGATACTAAATGTTTTAACATTACCTGTGTGGCTTTTGTTATATATTAGATAGCACTGCTTTTGAGTATGTTTAGGCATATTGAGTTTAATGTTGCAAAAAGGGAGTTAAGTGGAGTCTTAGGAAATACTGAAAATGTTTAAGTTTGTGTAAGAAATCTGGTTTGCTCAGAGAGATGTAGAAATTTTCCTGTCATGCTCTCATTCCCTTTGTATCTTCTACATGTTGCTTTCTGGAATGCCCTTATGTACATATATTATATGTCACATAATCATATACTATATGTTACATACTATATGTGTGTATGTATATATGTGTTTAAACACTGATTATCTCCTACTCAGTTATGACTCAGATATCCCCTTAAATCCTCTTCTGGGATCATTGCTCTAGCTATAACTCAATAACTGTTTATGTTTTTATTTTTGTTTTTTTCTTTTCCCCAGTTCAGTTCTAATTTCCTTGAGGACAAGAATAGTGCCTTAATCATACATGTGAACCCACTGCATAGGACAACCCATGCAAAACAGTAAACACTCTCTGAAGTTTGTAGAGTGAATCAGTGATAAGAAACTGTGAGATTGGATGAGTTCTCCAAAAGTGGAAATGCTAAGGAGAAAATAATGGATTTTCGGAGGCATCTTTATATAGATGAAGCTGTAGAAAGAAGATCAATGAAAGTAACCTTCAGTGAGAACTCCGAAGGGCAGGAAGATAGCCAGTAGCAATAGTGTCATAAAAGAAAGTAAAGTGTGGTTGAAGAGATGAGGAATGAGCAAGAGATCAAGAGATCTTTAGAGTTAATGGAAGCTCAGTGATGAGAAACCATGAGAATGGTTGTGTTCTCCAAAGAAGCAAGTAAAGGGAAGAGGTGTGGTAGGCGTACTGTACCACATTAATGAACATGACAATTCTACTGCCTTGCTCAGTGTTGTATATATTAAAGAATAAATGGACTGCTGCATAATCTCACTAGCTATTTCTTCATTAAAGCAATTCCTGTGAAAATATGTGAGAGGGAATATATTAATAGGTTAAAAGAGTTAGAAAAGTTCAAGTGAAATTATTTTTGCTTTCTAAATGAGGAAGACTCATGCATATTTGGAGACACACGATAAGGAGCCCATGGAGAAGAAGAGATTGAAGATGTAAGAGAAAGAGGAGATGAATGTATTCTCATGATCCCTCAGCAGGTGAGAAGGGAGAGAATATTGTGAACCCAGATGGAAAGGAAGACATTGGAGATGTGGAAAAACATGGTTTTCTCTGGAACCTCATTTATTTTGGATGTTTCATGGAGCAATGGTGCTCAGGTAGTCTTTACCATAGTCATTAATTAAGCATTTTCTACATTTTGATCCTTACTACTATTTTCCACTATTATTTGAGACACAGAATAAGGAAGATAGTCAGGTTTGGCAGCATTTGGCCATAGTCAATTTTTGTCTAGGGTATTTGTGTTTGTTGACTATATGTGTCTTTCAAAAACTAAGTTCTGGGAAAGTAGCACTATACTCAGTTTTTTTTTGGATTCATTTCGGAAGATATAAGCATACTGATTTCAAACTGGGTTAAATATTTGAATATTTTGATTCTCTACCAAAGATTAATAACTCTAAAAAACATTTGCTGATTGGATTAAAAGTCTCTGTAGTTTATCCCTCTATTTCATAGAGTACAGAGCGAGATAGCACATTTGTCTGACAAATATATATTTATGTCAGATAATATCAGTTTTGTTATCACCATCTGTACTCTGCTATATTTTAACAACAATATGAACAGAGATATACATATAAAATTGTGGATTTACAGCAGATATCATCATTAATTTCCACATAACTAGATTTTTTTGTTGTTAGTTTAGAAAAGTTTAGAGTATTAAGGTAAAAGCAACTGAAGCTCTATTTTATATTTTTGGAAATATTACATTTTATAGAAGATTCTATTAAAGGATGATGAAAACGATGCCAAATTAAAGATAGTTTTAATGATAACATGAAGGCAAAAAAATCTGTTTTTGACATGAAAGGAAATTATTACATAATATTATGGTTGATGAAGATTTTTATACTGTGTGATCTACAATTTAAGGTTGTTAATTGTCAAGTAACCCCAAGCCAATATCTTTAGCACATTTTCTATATCAGTGTGTGCAATGAAATGGTATGGTGATGTTTACATTATGATTTCAACATATTTTTTTTAAATAAAGGTTAACATAAGATATTGTTATTCAGAAGAGTGTGTTTTCAGAAGAATGTTTTCCTAATACAAGTATATTTATACCAGACTTTTTTTTTTTTTAATAGAGCATGAGTGGGGGTGTCGGGACAGGAGAGGGAGAGAGAATCTTTTTTTGTTTTGAAGATTTTATTAATTCATTTGAGAGAGAGAGAGAGTCCAGGCAGGGGGAGAGGCAGAGGGAGAGGGAGAAGCAGATACCCTGCTGAGCTGTGAGCTCAACATGGGGCTTGATCCCAGAACCTGGAGATCATGACCTGAGCTGAAGGCAGACCCTTAACCATCTGAGCCACCCAGGTATCCCAGGGAGAGAGAATCTTAACCATGCCCAGCCAGACACAGGCCTTGATCTATAATCCTGAGATCATGACCTGGGCCAGGTTAAGAGTTGGTCACTTAACCAACTGAGTCACCCAGGCATCCCTTATATCAGACTTAAAACAAAGATTTTGCTATTCTCTTTTAATGCATGTCTAGAAGTTCTACAAAAAAATGTATAATCACTAAAACCAAATAAAAAGGAGAAATTCACTCATAATCCTTCTAGACTAAAATGTAGTTATTTTAATTTCTTAGTCATTTGTAATCATACTGTAGATGCAAATTTTACCAGTTTATCAGAAGAATTTCCCATGTTGCTACATAGTCTTTATGCTCTCATTTTAATTGATCCATAAAATTCAATCGAGTTAATACTTAATTTATTTATTTAAACACTCTCTAAATATAAGACAGTTAAATTGTTAACAGTTGTCTCCACCATAGGTATGGTAGAAATATGCTTTTTAAAAAAGATTTTATTTGATTATTTGAGAGAGAGAACACATGAGCATGAGTAGGGGGCAGGGGCAGAGGGAGAAGCTGAACAGGGACCAATGCAGGACTCTATCCCAGTACCCTGGGATAATGACCTGAGCCAAAGGTAGATGCTTAACCCACTGAGCCACCCAGGTGTCTCTACACTTCTTTTTAATAATCATTTTTTCCCTTTCTTTTAGTTTTGGATTCACCAGGCCTAGGTTTAAACTTAATTATTTTTAGTTACCAACAGTGATTTTCGGCCCATTATTTAGCTTTGTTAAGTATCAGTGTCCACATCTATAGAAAGTGGTCAATGCTTATTACCTTGCGAGTTTGTGTGGGAATTGGATTCCGAAGTATTGCATTCATTTCACATGTATTCAATGGACACATATTCTGTGGCAGGTACTGTTCCAAATTCTATGTATACTACATTAGAGAAAACAAAATCTGCTATGCTATCATGTTGCTTACATAAGGGAAACATATAATAAGATATCTATATATAAAGATATATACTAAGGAGAAATGAGAAATAGTACAAAGAAGATAGAGAGTGCCAGGGTGGGGGTAAGTATTTCTATAGAGTGGTCTCAGTCTCAGATAATATTTGAGCAGAGAATGACAAAGTGATAGAGCAAGTCATCTGACATCATAGTGGGTAAAGTGAGGGTAAAGGAGAATATTGAAGCAGGAGAAGACCGAAAGTAAAAATGTCCTAAGGTTATATTTGTTAAGCAGAAAAAAAGGCTGATGAGGCAGAAGCAGGTAAGTTAGAAGGAATAAGAGATACGGTTGGAGATAAATGAAGATGGGGGGTTGCTGATGGTTTAGAGCCTTTGTAGGCCATTAAAAGGATTGGATTCTTCTCTGAGTGAGATGCTAATTACTGTAGAGATGTGAGCAAAGAGGAGCCACAACTTGATTAAGTTTTAAAGATTCATTTTCTGCTGCTGTGTTGAGAATATATTCTAGGCTGGTAGTAGTGGAGCAGGGAGATCATTTGAAAGACTAAAGTAAAAACCAGGCCAGAAATGGTAGTAGGTTAAAGTAAGATCATGCAAAGAAGTAAATAAAAGTGACCTGAGCCTCCACTCTGTATTTATTTAAAAAAAAAAAAAAAAAGATGACCAACAGGCTGATGACAGTTTGCAGGATATTTGACAGAGAGAGGAGTTGCAGATGATCTCACTAGTTTTCCCTAAGCAATTGAAAGAATGGCATTGGCACTTGGTAATAGGTGGAGAGTTGGGTGTGGAAGGAAAATCAATAATTGGTTCCAAACACCTTATATTTGAAATATGTATTAGATACTCTTCTGAGGTATTCAGTAGACTGTTGGATACTGGTGTCTATAAGGCAGTGCTCCACTAGGGACCGATGAGGTGAGGGAGGATAGTAAATCTGAAGCTGAGCCATGGGGCATACCAACATTTAGAGGTTGGGCCATAGGAAAAAGTTAGTAAAGGAGAAAGAGAATCATTAGCCAGTGACTGAGGAGGAAAACTGAGAGAGAATTGTCTTCTGGAAGGCTAGAGAAGAAAGTTTTTCAATAAAGACTTATGATAAGAGCAATGCAAAATATAACTACTATTTCTTATCTGCTGTATTGGATGGCAACCCGGTAATATCAACAAAAATTACAAATGTATTTGTCCTTCAACCTAGTACTCCCATTTCCAGGAACTTCTAGTATTATTTAACACAATAATATGGAATCACATATGAATAACTAATATGGAATTTTGTATGAATAATCAATATTCAATAAAACATTTTAATGTAATAACAAAAGATTCATCTATAGGAGGCTGGTTATGTAAACTGTGGTGCACACACATGAAGGGATATTATGGAGTTCTAGAAGAGAATGAGGAAGTTTTCTATATAGCCAATAGGAAAAGATTCCGTGTTATATTATTTGAGTGAAAATATACATGATATGTTACCTTCTCTATAATAAAGGGAAGAAGTAATAATATAATCTGTTGTATATGAATAAAGAAACACTGGAAATATATACAAGAAAACAGCCAAAGCGTTTACTATATGGGGGATGGATATGGAGTGTAATGGATAGGAATAGGAATGGAAGTGTGTATTTCAAATGTATACTTAAAAATCATTTTGATATTTGAATCACCTTTTTTTTTTTTAGTGCAGAAGAGAGAGAGAGATCAACTGTCTAAAATGCTGGGTATAAATTGCTAAGATGACCTCTGAAATTGATCATCAGATTTGGCAAAGAATAGGTGCCTGGATGGCTCAGTCTGTTAAACGTCTGCCTTCAGCTCAGGTCATAATCCCAGGTACTGGGATCAAGTCCCCTGTCAGGCTCCTTGCTCAGCAGAGAGTCTGCTTCTCCCTCTGCCTGCCATTTCCCCTGCTTATGCACACATGCACTCTCTCTCTGTCAAATAACTAAAATCTTTAAAAAAAATTTGGTAAAGGAGACATTTCAATAAAGGTAATACCTTCTAGAAGTTGTGTTGAAAAGAGGAGGAGAGATAGGGAATGTAGGGAATGGTAGCAAAAAGGGGATGTAAGGAAAGGATGTCACTAGGTTTGTATACTGATGAGAATAATGGGTTAAAAAGGGAAATATTAATGATGCAGAGAGAGACAGAATTGCTGGATTGTTGGTATGGGAAAAAGACCTGGCAGTGATTGGATTCCATTTGAATTCCCATTTTCATGCTTAAGACTAATGTCAAGCTACACTCAACAGAAATGTTTAACACCTTCCTTTATTCCCTTATATTTCTGTCCCTTTAAACTTTTTTTTTTTCATTTTGTAACTGACAAAGAACAAAAAGATTAGATCAGAATTTTTAGAGATCTATACCAGTTGTCTTATGTGGGTATCTGATTAAATCCTCAAAACCATCCTGTGAACTTTGTACTATTATTCACATTTCACAGATAAGGAAACTGATCTTTAGGTTAACTTGCCCATGATTTTACAATGTATAATAGCACATTCTGGATTTAAGCATCAGCTCTTTCTGAATCGAATATTTATTTTTTGTTTTTCCATGTTGTGATGACTTATGTGGGTATTGTGAAAAGTCATCAAAGAACTAGCAGGTTACTTCAAGAAATAATAAATATTTTTCTCTATTCATTAATATTTAGTGAGTGCCCATCTTGGATTAGGCACTGACCTAAGCATGGAAATAAAGACATGAATGAGATGGATATGACTTCTGGCCTTATAATGCCTTTAATATATTTTTTTAATTTTTTATTTTAGTATAATTGACACACAATGTTACATTAGTTTCAGGCACAACATAGTGACTTGACAACTTTGCACATTATGCTATGGTCACAAATGTAGCTACCATCTGTCATGGTCACCATATAACACTATTACAGTGTCATTAACTATATTTTTTATACTGTGCCTTTTATCCCTATGACTTATTCATTCCATAACTGGAAGCCTGTATTTCCCACTCCTCTTTACCCATTTTGCCCATCCCCTTACTCCCCTTCCTTCTGGCAACCATCAATTTGTTCTCTGTATTTATAGGTCTGATTCTGCTTTTTTGTTTTTATGTTTATTCATTTGCTTTGTTTTTTACATTCCACATATGAGTGAAATAATATGGTATTTGTCTTTCTCAGTCTGAGTTATTTCACTTAGCATTATACCTTCTAGGTCCATTCATGTTGTGGCAAATGGTAAGATTTCATTCGTTTTTATGGGTGTGAAATATTCCAGTGTGTGTGTGTGTCTACCACATCGTCCTTACTGTAGTTTTTTGAAGGAGAGAGATTCAGCAAATCATTACACTCACAAGAAGTATTACAGTGGGCAAAGTGCTGTCCACAAGTAAAACAAAGTTCTCTACTTAGCTGATGAGCTCTGAGCTATAAATAAAGTAGAATAAACTGTTCTGTTTCTTTTTTTTTTTTTAAGGTTTATTTATTTATTTATTTATTTATTTATTTTAGAGAAAGAAAGAACACAAGCAGGGGGAGGGGAAGGGGGAGGGAGGGAGAGAGAGCTTCCAGCAGACTCCCACTTAGCACAGAGCCTGATACAGGCCTCAATTCTATGACCTTGAGATCATGACATGAGCCAAAATTAAGAGTCTGTGCTTAAGGGACTGAGTCACCGAGGCACACCTACACTATTCTGTTTTTATCCATATAAATGTTTTGGTCAAAATAATTATAAATAATAATAAATTCTTATTGAAAAGAGTCTGTCAAAGATCACTGAATAAAATGCCCTTTTAGTATTTTATGTATTAGAGCTAAAGATATAAATATTTCATCATACTAGGTGTGTAATAAAATCATAGTTTGCCTTTATCTTAATTTAGCTCTTTTTGTCTTTTTGTGGGGGTGGGGACAAAGGGAGAGGAAGAGAGAATGTTAAGGCTCCATACTCAGCGTCAGCCCAGTGTGAGGCTTGATCTCATGACCATAAGACCATGACCTGAACCAAAATCAAGAGTTGGACGCTTAACTGACTGAGCCACCTGCGCCCCTTAATTTAACTCCTTATATTCTTAAATTCAATCACAGTTTTAGAAAACTTGAAAATAAAATCAAACATCTTAGTTTTCCCCTAGAAATCTCTTCAGAATATCATGAAAGAATAATAAATGTTCACTTTAATCTTTAAAACTGTGTGTTTGGGCCTCTAAAAGGTAACGTAACAGTGTGGGGATAAGTAGTGAATTTGTAAACTCAAAATAGAATGTAATTTTGACTTTATTGATAAGAATTGGCAAAAACAAAATAACAAAATACAAATAATACTAAATGCAGGAGGTATGGGGCGAGACACAAGACTAAAGGAAACACCGAAAAAAGGAAGAGTACATGCCATGACTGCCTCAGATATTTAAAACAGATTGTCATCACATGCAGAAGGTTGTCAGCATTTTTATATTTCTGATTCTGTACTTTTTTTCGGGGTCACGAGAGCTATAAACAATAACATATTGTTTACCTCTTAAGAATTTGTCCTTCTAAAGATGTGATGCACAAAAACCTGATTTTCTTCTGGTACATTTTAGTCAGAAACTGGAATAATACTCTTTGAGGTAGACTTCAGGTGGGTGCTACTGTGCAGTTTCACTGGAATGTCCACATGTTTTGATATCATGTACATGTCTGTTAGTTCATGAAGAGCAGGACAAAGACTGAATGTTGTCCATGTATGTAGTCATAACTTCTTTTGTTCACTTTTTCCCTCCATCTTTCTGACATCCAGTAACTTGAAAATTCTCCAGTGGGTTCCCTTTTATTTATTGGTTAGAGGATCCACCCAAGAACATGTACAGCACAGATCATCTCATCTGATCCCTGCCATCTAGACTTGGCTCCTGTCATTACTTTCTAAATTCTCCCTCACTCCCAGAAAACCCATGCTGTTTCTTACTGGCCCCATTCACACAATGCCCAAAATTCCATCCTGCCTGCTCTTTGGCTATTGAACACTTTACTCACCCGTCGAGACTTATATCCAATTGTGACCCTTTCTGGGATGACCTCCCCGACTTTCCCAAGTGGAGTTAATCACCTCTTCTTTGCTCCCATTGTGT